>NC_052157.1:164984707-165179707 GCF_902713615.1 Scyliorhinus canicula
TCCCAACACCCTACCCCCTCCCCAAACCCCCTCCCCCACCACCCCTACCCCCCTCCCCACACCCCTACCCCCCTCCAACGCCGCCCCCTCTCTCTCAATGCCACAACCCCCCCCTCAATGCCGCAACCCCTCCCCAAACGCCGCAACCCCCCAAACGCCGCAACCCCCCCAATGCCGCAACCCCTCCCAATGCCGCAACCCCCCCAACGCCGCAACCCCCCCAACGTCGGAACCCCCCCAACGCCGCAACCCCCCCAACGCCCCACCCCCCCAACGCCGCAACCCCCCCCCACGCCGCAACCCCCCCCACGCCGCAACCCCCCCCACGCCGCAACCCCCCCCCAACGCCGCAAACCCCCCCAACGCCGCAACCCCCCCCCAAACGCCGCAACCCCCCCCATCCACCCCTCTCCACCCCCCCATCTACCCCTCTCCACCCCTCTCCAATGCCGCTACCCCCCCGCACTCGCCCTAGGTCACTGAACGGCGTCAACCATCTTCAATGGTTGACGCCGTTTTAAAGCTACTGCGTTTTTCGCCGACGTGACCCGTGGCCACGTCGGCGGGACTTCGGCACATCCGGGCCGGAGATTTGTTGAAAGTAAAAAATCAATGACATCCCGCCGGTGCCAGCTGTTTTCAGAGGCTGCCGGCGGGATTTGCACAACGCCGGTTTTTGGCCGCTCGGAGAATAAAAAACCCGGCGGGAGCGGGATTAACGCCGCAGCCGGCTGATTCTCCAACCCTGCGTGGGGTCGGAGAATTTCGCCCCAGATCTGACAAATTTTGCCAGCGTTCTTTGAGGAGGTATCAGGCAGGGAGGATAGAAGATGTATGTTTGGATTTTCAAAAAGCATTTGATAATGTGCCACACAAAAGGCTACGACTCAAGATAGAGCTCATGGTGTTGCAGGTAATAGTCTGGCATGGATAGATGATTGGCTAACTAACAGGAAGAAGTGAGTAGAGATAAGGGATCTTTCTCAGGTTGGAGGGCAGTGACGAGTGGATTGCACAGGGATCAATACTGGGACCACAGCTCTTCACAATATATAATCATGATTGGGGAAAGGAACAGAGTGCACTGTGGCCATATTGTCAGATGATACAAAACTGGGAGGGAAGGCAGGTTGTAAGGAGGGTATACATAGTTTACGGAGAGATAGTGACAGGTTAAGTGCCTGGACATAAAATTGGCAAATGGAACTCAATGTGGGAAAATGTGAGGGTGTTCATTTTGGAAAAAAGAATGAGATGGCGGTTATTATTTAAATAGAGAGAGACTGCAGAAAGCTGTAGCACAAAGAGACTTGGGGGTCCTTGTTCATGAAACCCAGAAATTTGGCAAACAGGTGCAGAAGGTAATGGGGAAGGCAAATGGAATGTTGGCTTTTATTTAAAGGAATATAAAAGTAGAGAGGTGTTGCTGCAATTGTACAAGGTTCTAGTGAGTGAGGCCACATTTAGAATACCAGTTTTGGTCCCCATATTTAAAGAAAGAGCTATATATTATCATTGGAGACAGTACAGAGAAGGTTTACTAGACTGAACCTGGGTATGGAGGGGCTGCCAAAGGAGAAAAGATTGGACAGGTTGGGTCTATTAAAATGCAATCAGATACCTGCTTTGCATTTGAATCAAAAGTGTAGCAGTTCACAGTTAATTATTCCATGCTGCATTCCCCATGGCAACACCTCTACCAATAAGAATTCAATCCACCCGCTCTTCTCATGCAGTATGGACTTTTGTTTCCTTTACTATTGGTTAATCTTTGATGGCAGTCCTGATGGGTGCAAGATGAAAAGCTTTGATAGCATGTTTCTTTTTTTCAGCAAAACTCATAGTGAAAGTTCTTATCCTTAGGGCTCGATTCAAATAAATGGAAACAAAGTCCCATAGCGAGTGCGTTTAGCTGTGTGTTTCCCGGAGCTCACAGCACTGAGAAACACATGGCTACACAATGTGACTCACATTGTATAAGGGGCCTCAGCAGATCAAAGCTGCACATAGCCCCATTCTGCACGGTGGGGAACTCCACTCGCCAGAAATCCCCAGTGTCACGAGAGTAAATGGCGCCCCGATCTCTGAGACCCCGAAGCGATCCCTGCACCCCCAGTCTGAACACAATGGGAGGGTCCTTGCAACTACCCCCCCCGATACCCCCCACCAACACCCATTCACGACAGCCCCGACCCAATCGAATGCACGCATAAAATGCCAGCTTGGCACCTTGGCAGTGCCCATGCAAGCTGGCAGTGCCACGTGGCAGTGTTAGGCTGGCACCCAGGTGGCATTCCCAGGGTGCCAAGCTGGCATCAGCAGTGCCAGAAACCCACCCGGTCAAAAGGACATGCAGCTGGGGGCCTACGATCCCCTGGGAATGACCGCACGAGTGCCGTTCGTCTGGTCCCAGTTAGTGGGGACCAGTGCTGAATGGCGCTCGCCCAAGGCTTTCCAAGATAAAGGGGTTGAAACCCAAACCCTCAGGTACCTTGTGAATCTGCACATTAGAATGAGACATAACCCCCTCACTCTAATATGCAGATTTGCGAAAAAGCGATTTACATTGCAACATCTCGCCAGATCATGTTGGATCGAGGCTTTGTGAGCCGGGAAGATCCCAGGAGCGAGGTCTCCTTCCTTTTATTGGACATGCAGCACCGCGGCAAGCTACATTTCAGGCATAGTGTGGTCATTAGATCATGCTCTTAGCGTTTTAATAGCTCACCGCCCATCCCCAGAGCAAACCTTCCATCTGGGCTTCGAGGAAAGGATAGGAAATGTAATGCAGCAGCAAATAATAATAATAATCTTTATTATTGTCACAAGCAGGCTTACATTAACACTGCAATGAAGTTACTGTGAAAATCCCCTATTCGCCACACTCCAGCGCCTGTTCAGGTACACAGAGAGAGAATTCAGAATGTCCAATTCACCTAACAGCACGTCTTTCGGGACTTGTAGGAGGAAACCGGAGCGCCCGGAGGAAACCCACGCAGACACGGGTAGAACGTGCAGACAGTGACCCAGCCGGGAATCGAACCTGGGACCCTGACGCTGTGATGCAACAGTGCTAACCACTGTGCTACCATGCTGCCGTGCTTTGTCTGGCGTTGGAGACAGGAACCTCACAAATCCTGAGGGATGTTGATCTCTTTAATGTCCTGATTAGACCAAAATAACATTGTGTGAGAGAGGGATTCTACCTACAAAATAACGTTGTGTGAGAGAGGGATTCCATCTATAAAATAACGTTGTGTGAGAGAGGGATTCCATCTATAAAATAACGTTGTGTGAGAGAGGGATTCTACCCACAAAATAACGTTGTGTGAGAGAGGGATTCCATCTATAAAATAACGTTGTGTGAGAGAGGGATTCCATCTATAAAATAACATTGTGTGAGAGAGGGATTCCATCTATAAAATAACGTTGTGTGAGAGAGGGATTCTACCTACAAAATAACGTTGTGTGAGAGAGGGATTCCATCTATAAAATAACGTTGTGTGAGAGAGGGATTCCATCTATAAAATAACGTTGTGTGAGAGAGGGATTCCATCTATAAAATAACGTTGTGTGAGAGAGGGATTCCATCTATAAAATAACATTGTGTGAGAGAGGGATTCCATCTATAAAATAACGTTGTGTGAGAGAGGGATTCTACCTACAAAATAACGTTGTGTGAGAGAGGGATTCCATCTATAAAATAACGTTGTGTGAGAGAGGGATTCCATCTATAAAATAACGTTGTGTGAGAGAGGGATTCCATCTATAAAATAACACTGTGTGAGAGAGGGATTCCACCTACAAAATAACACTGTGTGAGAGAGGGATTCCATCTATAAAATAACACTGTGTGAGAGAGGGATTCCACCTACAAAATAACACTGTGTGAGAGAGGGATTCCACCTACAAAATAACACTGTGTGAGAGAGGGATTCCATCTATAAAATAACACTGTGTGAGAGAGGGATTCCACCTACAAAATAACACTGTGTGAGAGAGGGATTCCATCTATAAAATAACGTTGTGTGAGAGAGGGATTCCATCTATAAAATAACACTGTGTGAGAGAGGGATTCTACCTACAAAATAACACTGTGTGAGAGAGGGATTCCACCTACAAAATAACACTGTGTGAGAGAGGGATTCCATCTATAAATAACGTTGTGTGAGAGAGGGATTCCATCTATAAAATAACACTGTGTGAGAGAGGGATTCTACCTACAAAATAACACTGTGTGAGAGAGGGATTCCATCTATAAAATAACACTGTGTGAGAGAGGGATTCTACCTACAAAATAACACTGTGTGAGAGAGGGATTCCATCTATAAAATAACGTTGTGTGAGAGAGGGATTCCATCTATAAAATAACACTGTGTGAGAGAGGGATTCTACCTACAAAATAACACTGTGTGAGAGAGGGATTCCACCTACAAAATAACACTGTGTGAGAGAGGGATTCCATCTATAAAATAACGTTGTGTGAGAGAGGGATTCCATCTATAAAATAACACTGTGTGAGAGAGGGATTCTACCTACAAAATAACACTGTGTGAGAGAGGGATTCCACCTACAAAATAACACTGTGTGAGAGAGGGATTCCATCTATAAAATAAAAACCGACTTCACAATCGTAGGCCTGCAAGCCGCATTTTCGTTTTTTTGGTCTCCGCAGCTCTGGACCTCCAGACAGTGAGTTGAGAAGTTAGCATTGTCTGCTTTTGCCTTATTTGAAAGATTCCATCATGCCAGTGCCGATGTCGGGCAAGGTGCTCCCATGTGAATCCAGATGTAATGTAGGGCAAGGTGCACCCATGTGTATCCAGAAATCCAATGCCCTAAACCCCCATCCACCCAATTTCCTGACCTTGTCCCTAGAGAATAGGTCATTCCTGGCATTGCCTGAAGTATGGAGCATTCTTTGGGGAGCTGGGTATCCTTTGGGGTTCTGGACATGCCCTGGGACAAGGGTCATAAAACTCAGGCTTGTGCAATTTTCAAAAGTGATTCGTGGAACCTTGTGAAAATATGTAAGATGCATGTTGACAAAGTTGGCTAAATATCGAAAGGCTCTTTCTGATTAATTGAATTATCAGCTATTGATAGCAGTAGTTCCAAGTGTTCATACAACCTCGGTTCTTTGTATCTTTTTTATTAAACAGGATACATTTGAAGAAAGGGAGAGTTTGACAGGAATATCCAGCTTTACCAATGCCAGGTTTGGAGTTGCCATTTCAAACATAGGTGACATCAACATGGATGGATACAATGATGTGGCCATTGGAGCTCCTTTGGAGGAAGATCATGGAGGCAGTGTCTATATCTTTAATGGTCATAGGGATGGTATCCATATGACTCATTCCCAGGTAAGGCTGGTCACAGGAGTTATATTGTGCATGCTATAGTCTAGGCTCTCTTAACTATTTGTGACCATGTTGATCAGCAGTCTCCTCCTGTCAACGGAATCTTTGTAATGCTTTGAACATGACTGTTCCTCAGCGCTAACAATGACCTCATAACGAGCTTTTGCAATTTTACCCTGTACGACTAAAACTACAAGTTGAATTTTATTCACTGATAAAGAAGTTAAAGAATCATTGCAAAATAAGCAGAACAACTGACTGTAAACATTTCAGTAAGTATGTAAAGAGAAAAAGATTTATAACAATGAACGTAGGCCCCTTACAGCCAGAAATGGGGGAATTCATAACAGGGAACAAAGAAATGGCTTAGGAACTAAATTCGTACTTTGCTTGTGTCTTCACAAAGGAAGACATGAATAATGTACTGGAAGTTCCGAGAAACACAAGTTTTAGTGAGGGGCTGAAGGAAATTATATTAGTACTGATTGGAGGGTAGCTAATAAAAGCCTGCTGTTCAAAAAGGGAGGTAGAGAGAAAACATGGAACTATAGACCAGTGAGCCTAATATCAGTACTGTAGTAGGGAAGTTGCTGGAGTCCATTATCAAGGATTTCATAGCACAGCATTTGGAAAGCAGTGGTGTAATCAGACAAAGTCAGCATGGATTTACGAAAGGAAAATCATGCTGGATGCACCTACTAGAATTCTTTGAAGCTTTAACTAGGAGAGTTGATCAGGGAGAACTGGTGGATGTGGTTTATTTAGATTTTGAAAAGACTTTTGACAAGGTCTCACATAACAGATTACTATGTAAAGTTAATGCGCATGGAATTGCAGATAGTGTCTTGAGATGGATAGAAAGCTGGTTAACAGACAGGAAGCAAAATGTTGGAATAAATGGGTCTTTTTCTGAATGGGAGGCAGTGACTAGTGGGGTACCTCAAGGATCTTGCTGGGACTGCAACTGTTCACATGTGAACGCGATCTACCCAAATGGGGATAGAGTCCCTTAGCGCGATTAGCCGGGTGTTTCTCGGTGGTTACAGTGTTGAGAAATACCCCACCATATAACCCCCATTTGGGTAGATCGGGGGCCTCAGCTGGTATACGGGTGGCTGAGACTGCACTTAGGAACTAAATTCATACTTTGCTTGTGTCTTCACAAAGGAAGACATGAATAATGTACTGGAAGTTCTGAGAAACACAAGTTTTAGTGAGGGGCTGAAGGAAATTATATTAGTACTGATTGGAGGGACTCAGCTCACTGGAAGTCCTGAGCGCAGGGAGAGATTGGGACATCATTGAAAAATGGGGTCCTGATCTCCCGAGTGCCCAACACGATCCCTGAACTCCCCCAAGCCCCAAGTCACATGTCAGGAGGTCCTTGCCCCCTGCCCGCATCCTTCCACACCCGTGCCAGATCCCCCGATCTGATCCCTGTTGTGCAAATAATGCCAGGTTGGCACCTTGACAGTGTCAGCCTGGCACCCTGGCAGTGCCCCAGCCAACTTGCAGAGCCACATGGGCACCTTGACAGTGTCAGCCTGGCACCCTGGCAGTGCCCCAGCCAACTTGCAGAGCCACATGGGCACCTTGGCAGTGTCAGCCTGGCACCCTGGCAGTGCCCCAGCCAACTTGCAGAGCCACATGGGCACCTTGGCAGTGTCAGCCTGGCACCCTGGCAGTGCCCCAGCCAACTTGCAGAGCCACATGGGCACCTTGGCAGTGCCAGGCTGCCACCCTGGCAGTGCCCCAGCCAACTTGCAGAGCCACATGGGCACCTTGGCAGTGCCAGGCTGCCACCCTGCCCAGAGCCGAAGCATCTGGGGGTCTCTGATCCCCTGGAGAGCACCATGAGTGCCATTCAATCTGGTCCCTGTTGTGCGGACCAGCACTGAACAGCACTTGCCTGAGATCTCCAAGGCCAGGGAGTTAGATCCCATGTCTTGGTTAGATCTCCAAACGCATATTAGAGTGAGATCCGCTGTCTCACTCTAATGTGCAGATTTTCCAGAAAAGCGATCTTGCCCAGCAGCAAGGACCACTCTGGAGACTTCTGCTTCCTTCAATCTTCACAAGGCCCATCTCTTTGAACAGAGTCAATTCTCACCAGCATCCTGCTTTATGCTTCACACAAAAACAATCTTTTCTTCTGCTGCTACTGTCTTCCTCTCTGTGACTCTGAGTCAGTGGGGGCTAAATTACTAAGAGCGGGATTTAACCACCACCTTGCGCCCCACATGGATACTTGTGCACCTGTTAAATAGCGCAAAAGGCCAAAATCGAGATTCCTTCTGGTCGCAAATCGCTTTGCTATCCAACCGGCCTGCTCCGGTGCAAGTTCCGGATCACACCCAAAGATGGCGAGCATACCGTTAACCATCATTTACATTCATTTCCAACTCACTCACAAGATCGAAGTTGAATGTAATGGCCTTTCAGGAATTAAAAGGTTCCCAAGTGATAAATCACACGGACATTGTTTTATACTCCTTTTTAAAATGTGAAGCTGGTGCAATGGTTGCTGAGGGGAACTGAGGAGGTGAGTTGGCATTTCCATTTACTGGCATGCAGCTCCAGGGTACTGGACAGCTAGCCCAATGCTTGAAGGGGGGCGGGGAGTGTTAGGGACCTCTCGGGGGGGGGGGGGGGGTTGGACTTGGTTGGGGGCTGAAGCACTCCAGGTCGGGGGGGGGAGGTGGTGAGGGGCTTTTCATCCATGAGGCCTTCAAGTCATCTTCAAATATTATGGATACCGGTAACAGGGGAAACTACAGACACTGCCTGTCTATCTGACCTAAAGCAAATACCTGGAGGCTATTGTTGCTGTTTAATTCTTTCTCTGTAGCCTGAAAGATATGTGGGTCCTGGAACACCAGGCACGGGGACGTATGAGTCCAGAAGGCAATCAGGCTGGGACGTATGAGTCCAGAAGGCAATCAGGCTGGGACGTATGAGTCCAGAAGGCAATCAGGCGGGGACGTATGAGTCCAGAAGGCAATCAGGCGGGGACGTATGAGTCCAGAAGGCAATCAGGCGGGGACGTATGAGTCCAGAAGGCAATCAGGCGGGGACGTATGAGTCCAGAAGGCAATCAGGCGGGGACGTATGAGTCCAGAAGGCAATCAGGTTTGAGGCATGAAGACGCTGGGGGGCCTGGCACATGACATTGATCCAAATGAACAACATGATGAAGATGTTGAAGAAATGCTTTCACAGATTGCTGATGCATTTGTTGCTTGTATGGTGAGTGCTGCATGGAACAAGCACGTCACCACAGGTCAAACACTATGGAAATCGAGGTTGTTCAACTGCACGTCGAGCACCAGTGGAATATGTGGATGCCAAGATTTGGTTTCAATGAGATTGGACTGTGCGGGAGGGCCTGCGGCTTATGGATTGAGACTGGCACTGATACGTGGAACAACCAACAAATATCGCATTGCTGAACAAATTATTTCTATGACAAAGTTCTGGTCATGAGAACACATTTTCAGGCTTATCCTCCATTTCTGTTGAGAAACCTGCGAGGGGTGATATCAAGGGCGCGATTCTCCGCTCTCACGCCGGTTCGGAGAATAGCGGGCTGCGCTGATTTTCACGGCGACGCCGGTCCGACGCCCTCCCGCTATTCCCCGAACCCCGCACAAACTACACGTCGGAATTCCCGGCAAAGGCCTCGACAGACCCCCCGACACGACCAGAAGCCCGACTTTTTGGCCCCCCGCTATTCTCCGGCCCGGATGGGCGAAGTCCCGACGTCATCACGCAATGTTTTCACGCCGGCCAACACACCTGCTTTTCAAGTTCGTCAACCAGTCGTGCTGGCTGACGAGAGCTTCGAGGAGGTGAGCGCACCGTTCAGCGCACAGCTCAGCGTACAGCTGGAGTCTGGCCACAACGGGGAAGGCATCCCCGAGAACGGGAGGGGGGTCCAGAGTGGGAGACGGAGGGGGGGAGTGGGAGACTGAGGGGGGGAGTGGGAGACTGAGGGGGGGAGTGTGGGAGACTGAGGGGGGGAGTGGGAGACGGAGGGGGGAGTGTGGGAGACGGAGGGGGGAGTGTGGGAGACGGAGGGGGGGAGTGTGGGAGACGGAGGGGGGGGAGTGTGGGAGATGGAGGGGGGGAGTGTGGGAGATGGAGGGGGGGAGTGTGGGAGACTGAGGGGGGAGTGTGGGAGACGGAGGGGGGGAGTGGGAGACGGAGGGGGGGAGTGTGGGAGACTGAGGGGGGGAGTGTGGGAGACGGAGGGGGGGAGTGTGGATGATGGAGGGGGGAGTGGGAGACGGAGGGGGGGGAGTGTGGGAGACTGAGGGGGGGAGTGTGGGAGACGGAGGGGGGGAGTGTGGATGATGGAGGGGGGAGTGGGAGACTGAGGGGGGGAGTGTGGGAGACGGAGGGGGGGGAGTGGGAGACGGAGGGGGGAGTGTGGGAGACGGAGGGGGGGAGTGTGGATGATGGAGGGGGGGAGTGGGAGACGGAGAGGGAGAGTGTGGGAGACTGAGGAGGGGGGAGTGTGGGAGACTGAGGGGGGAGTGGGAGACGGAGGGGGGAGTGTGGATGATGGAGGGGGGGAGTGTGGGAGACGGAGGGGGGGAGTGTGGGAGACTGAGGGGGGGAGTGTGGGAGACGGAGGGGGGGAGTGGGAGACGGAGAGGGAGAGTGTGGGAGACTGAGGAGGGGGGAGTGTGGGAGACTGAGGGGGGGAGTGTGGGAGACGGAGGGGGGGAGTGGGAGATGGAGGGGGGGAGTGTGGATGATGGAGGGGGGGAGTGTGGGAGACGGAGGGGGGGAGTGTGGGAGACGGAGGGGGGGAGTGTGGGAGACGGAGGGGGGAGTGGGAGACGGAGGGGGCGAGTGTGGATGATGGAGGGGGGGAGTGTGGGAGACGGAGGGGGGGAGTGTGGGAGACTGAGGGGGGGAGTGTGGGAGATGGAGGGGGGGAGTGGGAGACGGAGAGGGAGAGTGTGGGAGACTGAGGAGGGGGGAGTGTGGGAGACTGAGGGGGGGAGTGTGGGAAACGGAGGGGGGAGTGGGAGTTGGAGGGGGGGAGTGTGGATGATAGAGGGGGGAGTGTGGGAGACGGAGCGGGGGAGTGTGGGAGACGGAGGGGGGGAGTGTGGGAGACGGAGGGGGGGAGTGGGAGACTGAGGGGGGGAGTGTGGGAGATGGAGGGGGGAAATGGGAGTGGGGGGGGGTAGGGAGAGAGTGAGCGAGTGACTCGTCCAACCCCGGTTACAAAGTGTCTGCCACCATGCCATGGCGTGCCGGTCAGGAGGACACGCCCGCTGGTTGCCCTGTGGCTTACGGCCACAGGCCACTGACGCACCGGTGAAGAGGACGTAGTTAACTGCCCGTTGGATGCAGAAAGTGACCAGGGGTTAGGCTGCCCGCGTGTCAGCAGCGCGACCAGGCCACCGGGACACACAGGTATCCCGTGGCAGGCGGCTGCCGGGTGTCGACTAACCTCCGTCTAACATGTCCCGTTTCTCTGCCCCCCACCACCCTTCTGTAGGTTAGCACGATGTCTGCGAACAGAACGGCTATGTTCAGCGCAGTGGTTGGGGCCGCTGTACTGCATTTGGAGATGGAGCAGCGTCCACACCCACAACCCGCAGTGGATGCAGGGCCAGCTGCAGCAGCAGAGGGAAGGGCCGAGGAGTTGCCAGTCGTCGAGCAGCATGGGGAAAAGGAGGAGGAGGGGGATGAGGAGAGAGTGAGGGTGCAGCCACGGCGCCAGAGGCGACGACCAAGGCCGAGGGTGTACCGTGCCCGGATCTCTTTCCAGACAATGACGGACATCACCTGCAGGAGGAGACTCCGGCTGAGTAGGTGGATGGTGATACATATCTGTCACCTCGTGGCGCACCTCGCCCCACGTGGAACGGGGGGAGGACACGCGATCCCGGTTGCCATCAAGGTGACGGTCGCTCTTAACTTCTATGCGACCGGCTCCTTCCAGTCTCCGAGCGGGGACGTCTCCGGGATCTCCCAGTCATCGGTGCACAGGTGCATCCGGGATGTGACCGATGCCCTCTATGCCATCGCCGACCGCTACATCACCTTTCCCGAGGACCGAGCAAGTCAAGATTCACGAGCTCGTGGATTTGCCAGCGTGGCCGGGATACCGATGGTGCATAGGGCAATCGATTGTGTTCACGTCCCCATGCGCCCGCCTGCAGGAGACAGGGAGGTCTTCACAAACAGGAGGGGGTCGTACTCCATGAATATCCAGGTGGTATGCGACCCCCACATGACGTTCATGAACGTCTGTGCAAGGTTCCCAGGGAGTGTGCATGACTCCTACATACTGGCGCAGTCGTACATCCCTGCGATGTTTGAGGGACGTCTCCCCCGGCTGAGGGGCTGGTTGCTAGGTGACAGGGGTTATCCGCTGAGGTCTTGGCTGACGATGCCTATACGGAGGCCTCAGACCAATGCGGAAACCCGATACAACGAGGCCCATGCAGCAACCAGGGGTGTGGTGGAGCGCTGCCTTGGCCTCCTGAAGATGAGATTCAGGTGCCTGGACCGCTCCGGAGGGGCCCTGCAGTACCAGGCCGACAGGGTCGCTCGCATTGTTGTGGTCTGCTGTGCGCTGCACAACATCGCGATGCAGAGGGGAGATGACCTGCTGCAGGAAGCGGAGGGAGAAGCCAGTGGCAGTGGTGCCAGCACAGAGGAGGAGGAGGAGGAGAGGGAGGAGGAGGAGGAGGAGGAGGAGAGGGAGGAGGAGGAGGAGGCTGGCGGAGTGACGGGCGCAGCACGCAGGCACGACCCAGGTGCTGGTGATGCCCAGGAGGCGACACGACGGACCCGGCAAGGATGGCGGGCACGCGACGCCTTAGTGGCAGCACGGTTCACGCGTCGCATGTGACGTCCACGCTGAACACCAAACCACCACCTGCATCGCTAGTCGTGCAGAGGGTCAACACACAACTGCCACCACCACAACCACACCCCCCCCCCCCCCTCCGCACCCCCACACCCCCTCTCAGTGTACACTGCTCCACTTCGACATCACCCTTATCACTGGGTCCAGACGGTATGGCACAACATTGATGGCTGTGTCAGCGGGTGTGATCAGTGCCATGTGGAATGATGACAGCCCGCTCTGCGATGAGCTGTGAGCTCAGAATCGTTAGATAGAGTCTGACCCATGGCAATAGCTGAACCATCCACCTTGGTGGCCGCTGAGTTCGTCACGGACACTCCATCACGTGCCCACGTGGGATAGCTGTGGGAGGGGGTGGGGGGAGGGGAAGGGACCCGGCACTGAAGTTTCGCCGCTCGTCAACCCCAGCGACACTCGGTCACCATCACGATCCCTGTGGCTGTGGAACAATCACACGGTATTACAAGTAAGGTGGAACAGTGCGTTTAATGTTAACAATAATTTACAGATGCCCTAGCCCCTACAACTAAACTGTGCCCTTCACCCGTGCCAACTTACTCAGTGTCTCTCTTTTGCCTTACGGGCCCTACCACTACGTCTAAGTGATTCCCCAGATGATACAGCAGGAGTGGAGGAGGACTGCTGCGAATCGCCCCCTTCGACTTGTTTCTCCTTCGGCAAGCGTTTCCTGGGGCGACCCGGCCTTGATGGGCCAGGCTGCACTGCGGGCATCTCGGGTGATGTTGTGCCACCCTGCTCTGCCTGCTGCCCACCCGATGCACCAGGGATGGGACGGGGGGAGGCCGAGAATTCCGGGACGTCCCGTGATGGAGTTAATGGGACGGGCCCCGAAACCTCCTCCTCCCTCGGGGAGCCCGGTGGCCCCCAGGCCTCACTTTGGGACAGAGGTGCGAGCGGGGAGGTGCCCCGTCGCGCCACTGACACCTGGCGCTGCCAGTCCTGGAGGCCTGCAACGGTATCCACCAGGATCCGAAGGTTTGCAGAGACGGAGTCCAGGGAGTTAGACATTCCCGCTAGGGACTGTGCGATCTCAACCTGTGAGTGCACGACGCCATCCAGCACGTCTGTCAGGCGGTTGATGCTCTCCGCGACTGACTGCTGGGACTGTGCCATTGACTGCTGTGACTGTCCATGGCGTGCTGCGACTGGGCCATGACCTGCTGAGACTCGGCCAAGGCCCGCAGCGCGCCAGCAATGTCGTGTTGGCTCTGGTGCATTGCTGCCTGTGAGAGGGCAACCCTGTCCAGGGCCGAGGATGACGCGTGCACATTAAGCTCAACGCCTTGCATAACCTGACCCATTGCCTCCACCGCGTATGCCACCCGTGCAGTGTCGGCCTGGGTTGCTGCCATGAGCGGCACCACTCCCTGCTCCTGGACGCGGTTCGACTCCTCTAACAGCGTCTGCAGAGTCTGGAAGGCAGCCCTCATCCCGTCATTGTGTCCCTGGGTTTCTTGAGGCATCGGCTGTGCGGGTGGGTTGAGAAACTCCAGGAACTCGGAAAACGTCTGGGAGCCAGCTGGATGCTGGGCCTGGCCTGCCCTCCGCCAGTCCGGGCCCTCGGCTGCTCCGACCTCCACCTGCTGTACCTGCTCAGCTGTGATGTGTGACCCAGACTGTGACCCAGGAGCCTCATCACTAAATAGCCCAACCGGGGTGAGTGTCTCTGGGATGGTGGATGGTGTGGGAGATAGCTGTGCTGCAAGCTCGAGGTCGTCTTGGGTGGACGCCTCCTCTATGTCATTCGGCCCGCTGAGAGGCCGCAGGGCGTTCGCGGGCCATTTCTCTCTCTTCCTCTCTTCCCTCCCTCTGGGCGTCCTGCTCCACAGATTTGGTTGGGGAGGATGGGACTCCCCGCTGATCGGGCACCCTCTGTCGTGCGGCCCTGGGTGCGGTGGGGGCAGATGCCTGTCTCCGCCTGGAGGCAGACGGCCCTGGTCGTTCGGCATCATGTCCTAGGGAAGAGAATGAAACGAGTTATTTAGAGACGCTCATCGGGCGCTGGACGGTCCCAGTGGGCAGGGTGTGAAGGGACAGAGAATGGGGGAGGTGTCCCAGTGGGCAGGGTGTGTGAAGGGACAGAGGATGGGGGAGGTGTCCCAGTGGGCAGGGTGTGAAGGGACAGAGAATGGGGGAGGTGTCCAAGTGGGCAGGGTGTGTGAAGGGACAGAGGATGGGGGGGGTGTTCAGTAGGCAGGGTGTGATGGGACAGAGAATGGGGAAGGTGTCCAAGTGGGCAGGGTGTGTGAAGGGACAGAGGATGGGGGAGGTGTTCCAGTGGGCAGGGTGTGAAGGGACAGAGGATGGGGGAGGTGTTCCAGTGGGCAGGGTGTGAAGGGACAGAGGATGGGGGAGGTGTTCCAGTGGGCAGGGGTGTGAAGGGACAGAGGATGGGGAGGTGTCCCAGTGGGCAGAGTGTGAAGGGACAGAGGATGGGGGAGGGGGGGTGTTTGTCATGCAGGGTTATCTCACTTGTTGCAGCTCCGCCCAACCTCGCATTGCGCGATCTCCCGGGTGGCAGATCCCCCAACAAGGTCCAGTGCCCTCTGCTCAAACGTGGTGAGGGGGTGCAGGATGGGCGAACCCCCTCCAGTCTTGTTCCGCTCACGAGTGTTGTGAGCGGTCTTGTCCTGTTGGGGGAGGGGGCATAGGTAGATCATTAAAATACGGCAGGTATCAGGAGGCCGTTCAGATACTGGCACAGGTTGGGGGTCAAGTTGTAATAAGACCATTACATCTCCATGGGGGCCAGAGCGCTGGGTCTGTGACTACTTTGTGAACCACCCTCAACTCACTCTGCCCCAATCCCCTCCACCCCCCGTGCCGGGGGGGGAGGTGGGTAATTAAGTAAAGGGGGGAGGGATGGTTGTGACCCGGGGGCACCCTCTTGGCACTTACCCTGGCAGCCCTGGTGAGGTCGTGCATCTTCTTCCTACATTGCTCTGCAGAGCGAGGGGTCTGCCCCACAGCACTGATGGCAGCAGCAACCTCACGCCAGGCCTGGCGCACCGCGCTGGCAGGGTGGCGAATTGTAAATAGTTTAATAAACGTGTTTAAGTTATCTCCATGTCTGAACCTTCCTTTGTCAGAGTGAACATCAAGGAAGCAGCTTATGCCACGCCAAGAGCAGAACAAGACATCCGGCACCCATATTGTAAATTTACAATTCCTATTGCAAACAGTTTTAAAGTTTACAAGATAGAGTTTGCAAATTCTAGAAGTGCCAATGTAAAATCAAGACAAGCAATGTTAAGGAAATAGTCCAACTCATTGTTTCTCTTCCTGCACCTTTTAATCTTCAAATTATTTAGCGAATAAGGGGGAAGGACGTTCTGCCTGGGCTGCAGTACTTTGGACAATCAATAGCTGGCACATCAGATATGGATGCAGATGGGCTCCTTGATATAAACAGTTAGTGCACAGGACAACGTTCTGGTATTCAGGTATGTAGCCATATTTAATACACCTCATTTTAAAAGACTAATTGTTTATCTTACTAATGTATTTTGTGATTTTAAAAATCTCAAAATTGTTCAGAACTTGGCAGACTGTTTATAGGGGAAATAAGTTTGAAAGCTTTTGGAAAATGGAAGCACCATAGTAACATAGCCACATAAGAACATAATAACATAAGCATAGGACCAGGAGTAGACCACACAGCCTCTTGAACCTGCTCTGCCATTCAGCTGTTCATCACTGGTCTGTCACAACTCCAGTTCTCGCTCGCTCCCCATATTCAGTGATTGCCTGAGGAGCCAACATTAGAGACACATCATCGTAACATTAAAAGGATCGCAACACCAGTTTAGAGGCACAACATCATGATATTAAAGGCATGGTATCGTTATATTTGAGTCGCAACATCGTAACAGACACAGCATCGTAATATTAGATGCGCAACATTGCCACATCGAGGCACAGCATCGTAACATTGGAGACACAGTATTGGAACATTAGAGCACATCATCGTAACATTAGAGGCACAGCATCGTAACATTAGAGACACAGCATTGTAACATTGGAGACACAGCATCTTAACATTGCATATACTGCATCGTAACATTAGAGGCACAGCATCGTAACATTAGAGGCACAGCACCGTAACATTAGAGGCACAGCATCGTAACATTAGAGACACAGCATCGTAACATTAGAGGCACAGCATCGTAACATTAGAGACACAGCATCGTAACATTAGAGGCACAGCATCGTAACATTAGAGTCACAGCATCGTAACATTAGAGGCACAGCATCGTAACATTAGAGGCACAGCACCGTAACATTAGAGGCACAGCATCGTAACATTAGAGACACAGCATCGTAACATTAGAGGCACAGCATCTTAACATTAGAGGCACAGCATCTTAACATTAGAGATACAGCATCGTAACATTAGAGACACAGCATCGTAACATTGGAGACACAGCATCGTAACATGAGAGACGTACATGTTAAATGCACACATTGTAACATTAGAGATGCAGAAATGTAACATCAAAGACAAAGCATCATCCCATTAGGACACAGCATCGTGACCTTTAGAGGCACAATATGGTACATCTATGAAAATTATTCCCTTTCTCCTGTCTATGGTTTTCTCTAATTTGTCTGGTGTTAATTTCATGAGATATATGAAGAATAAATGCAGTATACATGAGTTTGGCTGAAATATAGGTTTGAGAGCAATAGAAGAGAACATACAATGTGGAGGCTCATTGATTTGGAAGAAATTACAGTCTCTGTTGAAAATGAAAATCGCTTATTGTCACGAATATTCTTCAATGAAGTTACTGTGAAAAGCCCCTAGTCGCACATTCCGGCGCCTGTTCAGGGAGGCTGGTACGGGAATTGAACCGTGCTACTGGCCTGCCTTGGTCTGCTTTAACAGCCAGTGATTTAGACCAGTGTGCTAAACCAGCCCCTGTTCACACAAGCCATGAATAGATGCAGTTAGTGAGGGGCGGCACAGTGGTTAGCACTGCTGTCTCACGGCACCAAGGATCCGGGTTCGAGCCCGGACCCCGGTAAATGACAGTGTGGAGTTTGCATATTCTCCGTGTCTGCGTGCATCTCACCCCCAAATCCCAAAGATGTGCAGGTGGAGTGGGCACGCTAAATTACCCCTTAATTGGGAAAGAATGAAATGGGTACTTTAAATTTATAAAATAAAAATAGGTGCAGTTAGTAATGTCAGTCACAGTGTCTGGATCTTTGTTAAAAGAAACTAGTTATATTCAACATATTTTGGTATTTTCACAAGTGATGTCAATTCTTTCTAGCTCAAGACCAGTTATCAACATTGGAGTGAATGTCACATTTTTTCCGAAGATGGTGCCTTTGTCTATCGCAACAATCAATGAGCAGAAGAAAATATTCAAGCTTCTGTGTGTGTTACCGTTCAATCAAAGTTTACATCGTTAGGTAATGCCTCAATGACACTACAGAATGTAGAAGGGAACTGTCTGCATCACATTTATCTGTGGTTTTATTCTTATCTATCTATCATAGCCAGAGAATACGTAGCTGGTAATGGTTTCCCATCTGCTCCTGCACTGCTAAATCTAATGGCTCCCAACGTCAATTGTTCGCCCCTCCTATTTTTCATCTACATTCTGCTCCTTGGAAATATCATCTGCAGGTACAGCATTTCTTCAGACAGCACGGTAAGCACAGTGGTTAGCATTGTTGCTTCACAGCACCAGGGTCCCTGGTTCAATTCCCGGCTTGGGTCACTGTCTGTGTAGAGTCTGCACGTTCTCCCCGTGTCTGCGTGGGTTTCCTCGGGTACTCCGGTTTCCTCCCACAAGTCCCGAAAGACATGCTGTTAAGTGAATTGGACATTCTGAATTCTCCCTCTGTGTACCTGAACAAGTGCCGGAATGTGGCGACTAGGGCTTTTCACAGTAGCTTCATTGCAGTGTTACAATAACATTTTATTACTTTATTCCCTACTTACTGTACCTGTATAACAGCCTTTAGTGATCCATGCATTAGGACACCCAGATCCCTCTGCTCCTCAGAGCTCTGCAATCTCTCACCATTTAGACAATAAGCTTCTTTTACCGAATTCACTAGACTCTGCAATCTCTCACCATTTAGACAATAAGCTTCTTTTACCGAAATTCACTAGACTTGGGGTGGTCCCGGTGGATTGGAAATTAGCAAACGTGACACCACTGTTTAAAAAAGGAGGTAGGCAGAAAGCAGGAAATTATAGGCCAGTGAGCTTAACTTCGGTAGTGGGGAATATGCTGGAATCTATCATCAAGGAAGAAATAGCGAGGCATCTGGATAGAAATTGTCCCATTGGGCAGACGCAGCATGGGTTCATAAAGGGCAGGTCATGCCTAACTAATTTAGTGGAATTTTTTGAGGACATTACCAGTGCAGTAGATAACGGGGAGCCAATGGATGTGGTATATCTGGATTTTCCAGAAAGCCTTTGACAAGGTGCCACACAAAAGGTTGCTGCATAAGATAAAGATGCATGGACATTAAGGGTAAAGTAGTAGCATAGATAGGAGGATTGGTTAATTAATAGAAGCAAAGAGTGGGGATAATGGGTGTTTCTCTGGTTGGCAATCAGTAGCTAGTGGTGTCCCTCAGGGATCCGTTGTTGGGCCACAATTGTTCACAATTTACATCAGATGATTTGGAGTTGGGGACCAAGGGCAATGTGTCCAAGTTTGCAGATGACACTAAGATGAGTGGTAAAGCGAAAAGTGCAGAGGATACTGGAAGTCTGCAGAGGGATTTGGATAGGTTAATTGAATGGGCTAGGGGTCTGGCAGATGGAATACAATGTTGACAAATGCGAGGTTATCCATTTTGGTAGGAATAACAGCAAACGGGATTATTATTAAATGATAAATATTAAAGCATGCCGCTGTGCAGAGAGACTTGGGTGGTGCTAGTGCATGAGTCACAGAAGGTTGGTTTACAGGTGCAACAGGTGATTAAGAAGGCAAATGGAATTTTGTCCTTCATTGCTAGAGGGATGGAGTTTAAGACTAGGGAGGTTATGTTGCAATTGTATAAGGTGTTTAGTGAGGCCACACCTGGAGTATTGTGTTCAGTTTTGGTCTCCTTACTTGCGAAAGGACGTACTGGCACTGGAGGGTGTGCAGAGGAGATTCACTAGGTTAATCCCAGAGCTGAAGGGGTTGGATTATGAGGAGAGGTTGAGTAGACTGGGACTGTACTCATTGGAATTTAGAAGGATGAGGGGGCATCTTATAGAAACATTTAAATTATGAAGGGAATAGATAGGATAGATGCGGGCAGGTTGTTTCCACTGGCAGTGACAGCAGAACTAGGGGACATAGCCTCAAAATAAGGGGAAGTGGATTTAGGACTGAGTTTAGGAGGAACTTCTTCACCCAAAGGGTTGTGAATCTATGGAATTCCTTGCCCAGTGAAGCAGTTGAGCTCCTTCATTAAATGTTTTCAAGGTAAAGATAGATAGTTTTTTGAAGAATAAAGGGATTAAGGGTTATGGTGTTCGGGCCGGAAAGTGGAGCTGAGTTCACAAAAGATCAGCCATGATCTCATTGAATGGCGGAGCAGGCTCGAGGGGCCAGATGGCCTACTCCTACTCCTGCTCCTAGTTCTTATGTTCTTATGTTCTTTTATATTCTTCATGCAAAATGGACAATTTCACATTTGCCCACATTATACTCCATTTGCCAAAACTTTGCCCACTTGCTAACCTAGCTATGTCCCTTTGCAGCCTGCTTATGTCCCAATTCACAATTTACTTTCCTACCTATCTGTTATGTTGTCAGCAAATTTCACAACCATACCTTCACTCCCTTCATCCAAGTTCTCAACACAGTGGTTAGCACTGTTGCTTCACAGCTGCAGGGTCTCAGGTTCGATTCCCAGCTTGGATCACTGTCTGTGCGGAGTCTGCATGTTCTCCCCATGTCAGGAATTAAGGACATTATTGAAAGAGACTGATTGTTTGAAAGGAATGGAGGACGCACACTGAGAGGAATCGGAGTTTACTGACCATTTGAAAGGGAACTGAGGGCACTGACCATTTGAAGGGGGACTGAGGGCACTGACCATTGAAAGGGACTGAGGGCACTGACCATTTGAAAGGACACTGAGGGCACTGACCATTTGAAAGGGACTGAGGGCACTGACCATTTGAAAGGGACTGAGGGCACTGACCATTTGAAGGGGATGAGGGCAATGCCATTTGAAAGGGACTGAGGGCACTGACCATTTGAAAGGGACTGAGGGCACTGACCATTGAAAGGGACTGAGGGCACTGACCATTTGAAGGGACTGAGGACACTGACCATTTGAAAGGGACTGAGGGCACTGACCATTTGAAAGGGACTGAGGGCACTGACCATTTGAAAGGGACTGAGGGCACTGACCATTTGAAGGGGGACTGAGGGCACTGACCATTTGAAGGGGACTGAGGGCACTGATCATTTGAAAGGGACTGAGGGCACTGACCATTTGAAAGGGACTGAGGGCACTGACCATTTGAAAGGGACTGAGGGCACTGACCATTTGAAAGGGACTGAGGACACTGACCATTTGAAAGGGACTGAGGACACTGACCATTTGAAACTTCTGGAAGAGAGGAAGAATGTTGACCTTCAGATAACCTAGTGCCTAAAAGAAAAGACTGATCAAGAATTGCTGCATATTTACCAGGCAGGCAAGTAACTGAAAACATTTCGAGAACCAAAGGCAAAGCCTCAGAAACATTTGTTTGAAGAGTTATATTCACCTGAAAGAATGATCCAAGATACAAAAGCTAAAATAATGTAGGAAAACAAGGTTTAAAAGATGGCAGAGCATTACAGTAATGGTTTCATTGCAATTGAATATCAGAAGAAAGTGTAAAGCAACAATGGAATCAACGGTCATGATTAGGTAACTTGAAAAATTAGATATTTAGTATTAATGCGGTTCAATAATTTGTTCTGTATACTTTATAGATTTAAATAATTCCTTTCTGGATTATACCATTAACCTGGATACAAAACAGAAGAGTAAAAGAGTGATGTTTGCAAAGAACGATGGACGCCCCTGACTCCGTGTCTGATTCTGTGAGGATCTCATCTGATGTGTTGTAAAGATTATTCACTCATTGTGCAGGTAAGATGGGAACCTTTTTCAGATCTCCCTTAATCGTCTTCTCATCAAGAATAAGATTCTCAGCTGCTCCAATCTATCCACATATTGTGTTATTCTGTGAAGGAAGGCTGTGTGTGAAGCATTTGTAATGAGATAAGTGGTTCAGAAGCAATAGACTAGGTTCGGAATTTGAATTAGTAGATATAGAGAGACCTTTGTTTACAGCTGTTAAATTTCAAGAGGAACTAAAAGGCTTTTACAACAAGGGTTTCATAACTAAACAAAGGAGAATATTGAGTGGGATTCTCTACGAGCGGACGCCTGAACTGCGATCGGGCAGAGAATTGCGTGTGAGCTGAATAAATCCCAGGTGGATGCCGGGCATCCAACGGAATGCCATATTCTGGTGCCTTGATAGTGGTGTGAATGTGTTCCAAGTTATAGAACATAAAACATTACAGCGCAGTATGGGCCCTTCGGCCCTCGATGTTGCGCCGACCTGTGAAACCATCTGAAGCCTATCTGACCTACACTATTCCATTTTCATCCATATGTCTATCCATATGACCACTTAAATGCCCTTAAAGTTGGCGAGTCTACTACTGTTGCAGGCAGGGCGTTCCACACCCTACTACTCTCTGAGTAAAGAAACTGCCTCTGACATCTGTCCTATATCTACCACCCCTCAATTTAAAGCTATGTCCCCTCGTGTTGGTCATCACCATTCGAGGAAAGAGACTCTCACTGTCCACCCTATCTAACCCTCTGACTATCTTGTATGTCTCTATTAAGTCCACTCTCAGCCTTCTCCTCTTCTAATGAAAACAACCTCAATTCCCTGAGCCTTTCCTCGTAAGGCCTTCCCTCCATACCAGGCAACATCCTAGTAAATCTCCTCTGAACCCTTTCCAAAGCTTCCACATCCTTCCTATAATGTGGTGACCAGAACTGCACGCAGTACTCCAGGAGCGGCCGCACCAGAGTTATGTACAGCTGCAGCATGACCTTGTGATCTCCGAAACTCAATCCCCCTGCTGATAAAGGCTAGCACACCATATGCCTTCTTAACAGCCCTATTAACCTGGGTGGCAACTTTCAGGGACTTATGTACCTGGATGCCGAGATCTCTCTGTTCATCTACACTACCAAGAATCTTGCCATTAGCCAGTACTCTGCATTCCTGTACTCCTTCCAAAGTGAACCACCTCACACTTTTCCGCATTAAACTCCATCTGCCACCCTCTCAGCCCAGCTCTGCAGCTTATCTATGTCCCACTGTATCCTATAACATCCTTCAGCACTATCCACAACTCCATCGACCTTCGTGTCATCTGCAAATTTACTAACCCATCCTTCCACACCCTCTTCCAGGTCATTTATAAAAATGACAAACAGCAGTGGCCCCAACACAGATCCTTGCGGTACACCACTAGTAACTGAACTCCTAGGATGAACATTTGCCATCAACCACCACCCTCTGTCTTCTTTCAGCTAGCCAATACAGCTACAGTAACAGCCATTAGCATATCATGAATAGGCCTGCCCCGGTAATCTCCCAGCCTCCCCGGGATGCTCTGTCTCCTTCAGGTGGAAGTGACGATTTGTGGTATTTAAAATCGGGTAGCAGGCCACCGTGGCTGATGAGGTAAGAGCGGGAAGTGGGCCAAGTTACCAAAGGTTCAATGGTAGGCTGCCAGTTGTGCTGTCTGTGAGGGGGTGTCTGCCTGAGCAGGGAGGAGTAGTAGCGGGGGGGGGGTTGCCAGGAGTTGGATCATGAGGTCAGGGTGTACCCCCTGGGACAGGTTGTCTAGGTACGGACCGCCATTGCCGTGCCTTGCAAGGCATCCATCTGGCTGTGCACCCCATTGACTGCCCACTATGTCCTGTAGATATGCAGTGTGCCACAGGACTTATGGATGCCCCAACCACCGCCCTCAGGCCACCCCCTGAGGAGCCCACAGAACCCACCCGATCCATCAACAAGATGGGTGTGGCCAAGCGCAGCCCATGGCCTATCAGCTGTTGGCACGCACCCGTGCACTCATCCGAGGCATTGCCCCACTGCAGGGGCCTCGGATTGTGCCCTCCTCGGGGGCTCCTATCTCCAACTGATGTACCGCAGCACATGTGTGGTGCCTCAGGAGCCTCTTCACTAAACTGCTAGACTAAGGTGAGTGTCTGTGGGATGATGGAGGGTGTTGGTGTTAGCATGATGAAAACTTGGTATCGTCCCTGGACATGTGCTCTGGGGTGTTGTGGGGTTGCAAAGGGGGGTGCAGGTCCCGCCTCATCACCAGGTGAGTCTGAGGGTTGCGGTGGGCAGGGGGGGTGAGGGATTCCAGATGGACCGCCTCGTCACCAGGTGATCCTGCAAGATGCATGGTTAGATTGCAGGAAGTGATGGTGTGGAGGGGAGGGATGGTCACACGTGTCATATAAACATCGCATTTCATTAGGGGTCACTTGTGTCTCCAATGCCGACCTCTGCCTTGGCGACTGCCCGGTCTCTGACCCCACTGTTCTGCGACAGTGAGGGGCTGCAGGTCTACAAGGTCCCCTCTAGTCTTCTCTCTCTCCCTGTGGTTGTGGGCCACCTTTTTCTGGAGGGACAGATAATGCACAGTGTGAGACACTCAGACGCAAGCAGCACAGGTGGTCCGCCGGCCAGTGGCACCACCCATGGCGGAGTTAGCATATGGTGCAGGGTGGGGGTGCAAGCGGCCTGCAGATGGGTGGGGGTTCGATCACCCTCTAGGTGGCAGGGCTACGAGTGTGTGGTATGGAGGTTGGTGCAAGAGGCACAGTGGTCATGGTGCCTCACCCTGGCTGGCCTGGGGGGGGGTTGCCCTTCCTCACCCAGCGCTGCTTACCAGTTCACCTGGTGGAGGCAGCATGGGGGAGGGGGATTTGGGAAGGTGGAGGAATGGGGCATGGGAGGGGATTAGTGCCAGGGACATGGTGGAGGCGTGAATCACCCTGCCGCCCTGAGGAGGTCGTGCATCTTCTTTCTGCACTGCTGTCCGGTCCATGGCAGTGGGGCCTATGGCACTCATGGCCTCTGCCACCTGTGCCCAGGCCCGGTTGACATCCGCGGGTGGCAGCCTCCTTCCCACCTCGGGGAACTGGATGTCCCACCTCTCCTCCTGGGCATCCAACAGTGCCTCCAGGGCAGCACGGTAGCACAGTGGTTAGCACAGTTGTTTCACAGCTCCAGGGTCCCAGGTTCAATTCCTGACTTGGGTCACTGTCTGTGCGGAGTCTGCACATTCTCCCCATGTCTGCATCGGTTTCCTCCGGGTGCTCCGGTTTCCTCCCACCGTCCAAAGATGTGTAGGTTAGGTGGATTGGCCATGCTAAATTGCCCTTGGTGTCTAAAATGGTTAGGTGGGGTTACTGGGTTACGGGGATAAGGTGGAGGTGTGGGCTGAAGTGGTGTGTCTTTCCAAGGGCCGGTGCAGACTGATGGGCCGAATGGCCTCCTTCTGCACTGTAAATTCCATGATTCTGTGTCGGCAAATTTCAGGATCACTCTCCGGGGGTGGCATTTTCTTTACTGGAACTCCAGTGTGTAGGGAGTGGAGAGCTTATATGCAGCATCAGCTTGTCAGGATCTCCAGTGCTAATCCCGACCTCAACGAATCCAAACACCCCCATCAGTTGGGAATCGCACTAATCCACGTTACGCCAATTGCCGAGGCCCCGGTTGAAGCCTGGTGTTCATCCTCTTCCTGCGGCACGTCACCCGCCTACATGCGCATGTTCTGGAGGGACGCAGCAGACCACAATGTGGGAGACTCTCCGGAGTGCTATACTGGAGGGCCCCTCCAGGTCGGTCCAGGCACCTGAACCCGCATCTGAAGGATGCCGAAGTACCGCTTGATCATGACACTGGTTGCCGGCATGGGCATCCGTCTCCACATCCGTCTGTGGCTTCCAGATCGGCATCGCCAGCTATGGCTGCAGCAGATAACCCCCTGTCGCCCATTAACTAACCACTCAGCCAGGAGGAGGCCTTGAGGAGGTCAGGAACTGACGAGTGTGCCAGGATGAAGGCATTGGCACATTGCCCAGGTATTGGGCATAGACGTCTGTGATGGTATCTGATGTTCACACACAGGCTGCATGTTCACCGAGTGGAACCCCTTTCAGTTTGTATAGAATGGCCTGTCATCTACAGGTGCTCATAGGGCGTCATGCATCCCGTATCTCGCCCCCTGGACCTGGGACATCGCAGCGATGGCAGCGATCTCCGCTGCCTGGGCACCCTGGTGGGCTCAGTCCACACTGAAATGGATGTATTGTGCCGAGTGGGCATATAGGGTCTCCATGATGGCACGGATGCACCTGTACGCCGAGGTCTGTGAGATTCCGGACAGGTTCTCAGTCGGCAGCTGGAAGGACACTATGGTGCAAAGGTTCAGGATGTCCATCAACCTGACAGCCAATGGGACCGGCCATGGTGTCCTCCCCCATACCCCCGCAGTGCCAGGTTGTGCCATGATCTGGCAGATGTGTTGCCACCATCCCCCTGCTCAGCCAAAGTCTTTGACGGCATGGCCGGTCCATCAGGTTCTCGAATCACAGGCGCTGCCGGTACACCCGAGGCCTGGTGTGGTGCCTCCTCACCTCTTCCTCCTCCTTCTCTTCACCGGCTGGCTACTGTTCCTCTGGGGCAGGCTCACTGCGCAGGGTCCCTCCTCGGGCAGCTCCAACTCGTACAGCATCAGTGCATCCCCCAGGGCTGCAGTGACGAGGATGAAGGCCACCATTCCTGGTGGATTCGGAAGCCCATGTCTGCAGGGGAGAAAGTCAGACATGTTAGCTGGTGCGTTACCCTCTGCCTGACCAAGTCAGCCGGGCTTACACTGTGGTCCGGTCTGCATTGTAGACCCTGCACTCACATGTCCACCTTCCACCCACCCTCCCCCCATCCTCATACCAAACCCCAGCCGCTCTTGCTGGCTCTCTGCCCTTTGCACCCCTGGCCCCGTCGGTGCCTGGCACTGTGAGGGCCTTGGACCATGGTGCCGTGCTTGCAAGGGGTACATGTTGGCTGGCGCTACCCATGCCAGTGATATGGTCCACAGCCCCTGTCCAGCCCCTTCCTGCAGAGGCTACTGTGGACGTTACCCTTGGCTGGGGTGCTGCCCCGTCGGTGAGTGTTCCGGGGGGAGGGTTGGTGGGCTGCAGATGAGGGGTGAGGTGGAGCTGGGGTGTGGGGTGGTGAGGTGGGGGCTGGGCTGCTCGGATGGTAGGGTGAAGGGTGGGGGCTGGGGTGTGGGGGGGTGGGTGGGTGGCGACACCCATCTGCAGGTGTCACTCTGCACAACCATGGGACACGGTAGATAGTCAGTGGGGTGTACATCAAGGTGGCTGCCTTGCAGGCCACGGCAATGGTGGTCCATGTCTGGGCACCCCGCCCCAGGAGAGCTCACCCGAACCCCATGGCCCATTCCTTAGCCACTCCCCATCAGCTCTCGCTCCTCGCTCCCGCCCTGGCTTGGCGGAGACCTCCCTCCCTCTCTCAGTGAAGGTGGACGATTGCAGAGACCTTGGAGAATACCGGGTCAGGCCCGATATGCCAACAGCGTTTACTGTATGTGGGAGTAGAACGCATTGATGTTTGAGGTATTGGAGCATGGTATTTGGCATGTGCCTGGCGGCCCGCCACGATTTTGGCATCACGACCGACTCTTTGTCCGATCCTGTTTCGCGATTCCATGTCAGCCAACGGAGAATCCCGTCCATGAAGTTTGTATCAGCCATCTCGCCATTTTATGGTAATATCTATAAGAGAATGTTGCCTGGGTGGTGATTGCTTATGAGTCTGCCCAAGTGGAGAATGTTTTGGGAGGAATATTTTGTTACTGTGATCTTGTGTGCTTAGGGTTTTCTTTTCTACTGTTTAATAAACATTTCACGTTTAATTTTTTTAAATCCCAAAGGTGTTAATGGACTTATTGCTGTTGAGTATGTTTGCTTCTCACTTTCAGAACACTAGAAAAATGTTGTGGGCAGGAAACCAAGTCCGCTCTGGGATTTGGTTTGTTTGGCAATTGACATTTTCTGTGATCATGACGGACGTTCCTCATCCCTGGAAACATTCTTGTGAAAATTTGTTGCATCCTCTCTATTGCCCTTCACATCCTTATTAAAGTGTGGGACACCATACTCCAATAAGGCAGGACCCAGTGTTTCATATCTGTTTTTCATATCTTCTTTGCTTTTGTGTACTTTGCATGTGTTATTTGTAAAGCTCAGGGATCTGCTTTCTTGACCTTCCACCTCCAATGATCTGTGCATCTATACCCCCAGGCCTCTCTGTTCCTCCTTTACAATTGTACCTTTCATTTCATGTTGCAGCTTCTCATATTTCCTACCGAAATGAATCACTTCACACTTGTTCTAGATTAATACAGACAAAGCTGAAGGTTCAACACAGATCTAGTTACTGCTGCTACATTGCTCACTGTGCAATTACTCAGATGGCTGTGGCACCATGTGACGTATCATTTCCTGTGGTAACATAGCATTTATATAATCATATATTTAAATGAGTATATGTTAGCAAGACACACAATTACAACATACACTTTTCTGCATTAAATTTCATGACATTTGTCTGCTCCTTCCACCTTACATCGAGTTTAATACTATCCCTCTCATGGTTCACAATACTTTGAAAATTTATGTCATAATTTATGTCATTATGACTTCAATGAAGTTACTGTGAAAAGCCCCTAGTCTCCACATTCCGGCGCCTGTTCGGGGAGGCTGTTACGGGAATCGAACCGTGCTGCTGGCCTGCTTGGTCTGCTTTCAAAGCCAGTGATTTAGCCCAGTGTGCTAAACAGTCCCTGTTACAAAAGAAGACATGAATGATGGACGGAGAATTGCGGAAGCCATCGTGAAAGACAGCCTCGGTGCCCGCTCCCGGCACCCGATTCACCCCCACTGGCGGGGCTAGGAGAGGGGCTCCGGATTTCTCGGCGGAGAATGACGCGTGGCCGGCGTCTATATGACGTCAGTCGCGCATGCGCAGGTTGGCCGGTTCTAACCCGCATGCGCGGATGACGTCATCGTGCAGACGGCACGTATCCGCGCATGCGCGGTGCCGTCTTTCCCTCAGCCGCCCTGCAAGACGTGGCGGCTTGATCTTGCGGGGCGGCGGAGGGGAAATAGTGCGTCTGATTTGGACGCTAGGACGCTCGGTGGGCACCGATCGCGGGCCTGTCCCCTCCCGAGCAGAGTCATGGTGCTCTTGCCCCAATCAGGCGCCTAGAAGCCCCAAACGGGCTTCTGGCACCCGTTTCATGACGGCAGCGACCAGGTGTGGTTGCCGCCGTCGTGAAACGGTCATGAATGGCCGGCACTCGGCCTATCGGGCTCGGAGAATCGCCGTTCGCCGTAAAAGACGGCTGAGCGCCGATTCGGCGAG
Organism: Scyliorhinus canicula; assembly: GCF_902713615.1. Taxonomy (NCBI): domain Eukaryota; kingdom Metazoa; phylum Chordata; class Chondrichthyes; order Carcharhiniformes; family Scyliorhinidae; genus Scyliorhinus; species Scyliorhinus canicula. The sequence continues at coordinate 165,013,524 of NC_052157.1, forward strand.
CGGTGGGGGGGGGGGAGGGAATCGTGGGGGGGCCAGGGGGGCATAAAAAATGTCGAGGGGCCCTCCCGCGATTCTCCCAGGCCGCATGGGGAGCGGAGAATTCTGCCCACTGTACTGGAAGTTCTGAGAAACCCCAGTTTAACGAGGAGCTGAATGAGTTTAGTATTAGTAAAGAAATGGTTTGGGGGAATTAATGGGATGATAAATCTCCAGGGCCTGATAATCTTCATCCCGAGTGCTTAAGGAAGTGGCCCTAGAAATAGCAGATCAATTGGTGGTCATATTCCAAAATTCTTTGGACTCTGGAATGGTTCTCATATAGCAGATTAATATGTAAAGTTAGAAAGCTGGTTAGTAGACCGGGAAGCAAAAATTTGGAAGAAATAGGTCTTTTTCTGATTGGCAGGCAGTGACTAGTGGGGTACCTCAGATATCTGTGCTAGGGCTCCAACTGTTCACATTATATATTAATGATTTCGACAACGGAACTAAATGTATTGGGCGGAATTCTCCGCAATGGCCGACGCCGTCGTGAAACCCGGAGTGTTTCACGACGGCGTCGGAGGCTGCTCCTCGCCCCCTATTCTCCCCCCCCCCGGGGGCTAGGAATGGCGTTTCGTGAAACTCGGCCGCTGGGCATTGACGTCAAGTGTGGAGCGCCGATAATGACGCCTTAGTGACGTCAGCTATGCCATGCGCGGTTGCCGTCTTCCCCTCTCGCTGCCCCGCAAGATGTGGCGGCTTGATCTTGCGGAGTGGTGGAGGGGAAAGACTGCATCTCTTAGAGTGCCGGCCCGACTGATTGGTGGACACCGATCGCGGGCCAGTCCCCTCCCGAGCACGGCTGCAGTGCTCGATCCCCTCTCCAACCCCCAACAGGCCCCAAATTACCTTTCGCGCTATGGTTCACGCCGGCAGCGACCCAGGTGTGGTTGCCGCCGGCGTGAACAGGTCGGGAACGGCAGCGTCGGCCCATCCGGGCTGGAGAATCGCGGGTCGCCGTATGAAAACGCGACACGCCATTTTGGGGGGCATGGGAGAATCGCGGGAGGTGCCAGAGCGGCCCTCCCGCAATTCTCCCACCCGGCCTGGGGAGCGGCGAATCGCGCCCATTATCTCCAAATTTGCAGATGATACAAGTTGGATGGGAGGGTGAGCTGTGAGGAGGATGCAGAGATGCTTCAGTGGGATTTGGACAGGCTGAGTGAGTGGGCACATGCATGGCAGATGCAGGATAATGTGGATAAATGTGAGGTTATCCACTTTGGTAGCAAAAATAGAAAGGGAGATTATTATTTGAATGAGTGTAAATTGAGAGAGATGATGGACTCAGTGAGACCTTGGTGTAATCGTGCATCAGTTGCTGAAAGTAAGCGCGCAGGTACAGCCGGCAGTAAAGAAGGCAAACGGTATGTTGGCCTTCATAGCGAGAGGACTTGAGTATAGGAATAGAGATGTTGTCCTGCAATTGTACAGGGCCTTGGTGAGGCCACATGTGGTGTATTGTGTGTAGTTTTGGTGTCCTTATCTGAGGAAGGATGTTCTTTCTATGGAGGGAGTGCAGCGAAGGTTTACCAGGCTGATTCCTGGGATGGCGGGACTGTCATATGAGGAAAGACTAAGTCGGTTAGGTTTATGTACATTGGTGTTTAGAAGTGTGAGAGGTGATCTTATAGAAAATTACAAAATTCTAACAGGATTAGACAGGGTAGATTCAGAAAGAATGTTCCCGATGGTGGGGAGTCCAGAAACTAGGGGGGTCAGTGTTTGAGGATAAGGGGTAAACCTTTTAGGACTGAGGTGAGGAGAAATTTCTTCACCCAGAGAGCGGGGAATCTGTGGAATTCACTCCCACAGAAAGTAGTTCTGGCCAAAACATTGTGTAATTTCAAGAAGGAATTAGATATAGCTCTTGGGGCTCTAAAGGGATCAAGGGATATGGGGAAAAGGTGGGATTCAGGGTATTGAACTTGATGATTAGCCATGATCACGAAGAATGGCGGAACAGTATTGTAGGGCTCAAATGGCCTCCTCCTGCTTCTATCTTCTATGTATGTTTCTATGAGGTGCAGGAGCCCTCCGTGGCCACTCCTTTTCCACAGATATAGGGGCGGAGTTCACGGCAGCCTCCGCGCCCCCCTCCCAGGACCCGATTCTCCCCCACGGTCGGGGCTAGCAGCGCGGCCCCGTGAAAAAACGGCATCGCGGGCTTAGCAACCGTCGCTAAGCCCTGTGCGCCAAGCGTCACGGCGGCTGACGCGCACGATGACGTCAGCCGCGCATGCACAGGTTGGACGGCTCAACCGCGCATGCGCGGATGACGTCATCATGCATATGCGTCAAACCCGCGCATGCGCGGGCCGTCATGCCCCTCAGCCGCCCCGCGGACTGATCCTGCGGGGCGGCGGAGGAACAAAGAGTGCGCAGGTATCGGACCCGCTGCCCGCGATCGTGCCCACCGATCGCGGGCCCATGCCAATCGGTGCCATGGTTGTCCGGACGGCACTTTGCGGCCGTTTTCACGAACGGTGAGAGCAGGTGTGTTTTGCGTTCGTGAAAACGGCCGTAAAGGCCTGGGAACTCGGCCCATTGGCCAGGGGAGAATCAATTTTGCCGTAAAAACCGGCGAGCAGCGATTCGTGTCGTGGGCGGCCGTGGGGGGGGGGGGGGGGGGGAGGGAGAGAATAGCGGGAGGTTGGGAAAAAGTCGGGAAGGCTCTCCCGCTATTCTCTGACCTGTCGGGGCAGCGGAGAATCGCGCCCATACTGTTTTGAAGACTGTTGGGGGAGATGATTTGCAGGGGAAAGTAGCAGAAGCCAACTTCATGCATTACGGGTGGGTGTGCTGCAAAGAGGGAGCGGAGGTGCGGCAAGGCTTATAGTGGTAGGGGATTCAATTGTCAGGGAACATACAGGCATTTCTGCGGCTGCAAACAAGACTTCAGGATAGTACATTGTCTCCCTGGTGCCAGGGTTAGGGATGTCACTGAATGGATGGCCATGTGCTGGACAAATTAAGCTGATAAACCCCCAGGCTCTGCAATCTACATTCTAGGGTACTAAAGGATGTGGCCAGGAAAATAGTGGATGTGTTGGTTGTCATGGGATTGGAGGTAATATATTGGCATCGATTGAGGATTGCGTAGCAGACAGGAAACAGAGTAGGAATAAATTAACTTTTCTTGAAGAGGCAGATGGTGACATATTCACAATATTCATCAATGATCTGGAGGAGGGAACCAAAAGTAATATTTTCCAAGTTTGCTGATGACATGAAACTTGAGGCTTCAAGGTGATTTAAACAGTTGAGTGATTGGGCAAATACATGGCAGATGCAGTATAACATAAATAAATATGAAGTTATCCTCTTTGGATGGAAAAACAGAATAGCAGAGTAGGCCCGAAAGGCAGAATGCCGTCCTCCACCACCTCAGCCATATCCCCATTTGTGCCATACACGTGCCAGGTAATGACCACCTCCAACAAAAAAGAATCCAAGCATCTCCCCTTGATGTTCAAAGGAAGTATCATCACGGAATCCCCAATAATCAACATCTGGGGACTCCCATTGACAAGGAACAAAACTAGACAAGCCTATAAATATGAGATTACTGCATCAATTCAGAAGTTGGGAATTCTGCGGCAAGTTAATTACCTCATGACTCCCCAAATCCTGACCACCATCTTAAAGCACAAGTCAGATGTGGAACAGGATTCTCTCCAAAGCAGCCCATGATGGGCACCCAATCCACCACCTTAAATATTCCCTCCCCTCACCACTGATGCACAATTGTAGTGGTGTGCCACATCTACAAGATGCATTGCAGCAACTTGCCTATCCTGTTTCAAAAGCACCTTCCCAATCTTCAACCTATACCACCTAGAACGACAAGGGGAGCAGGCACATGAGAACACCGCCATCTGAAAGTTCTCCTCAAACCATATATCATCCTGACGTAGCCCTATATCGCCATTCCTTCCAACTACACTGGGACAAACTCCTGGAACTCCCCTTCCTTAACAACAACGGTTGGGGGTCCCAACACCGGTGACAGCAATGGCCGATAAGGTGACTCAACCACCATGTTCTGAGAGCAATTAGGATGAGCAATAATGCTGGACTTGCCAGTGACTCTTATATTGCATGAAAGAACAAAACCATCTGTCCATATGTCACTCTGCCATATCTCTCGAGCCTTCTCTAGCTCTACTACTCTTTGACGACTCTGTGTTTGTCTAATTCTGACCTTTTCATCATCCTTGATTTTCATCATGCTACCATTGGCAGCAGTGCCTTCAGCCAACTAGGCTCTACACTCTGGAATTCCCTCCTCAAAGCACTTTGCTTTTCCACCTCTTACTCTTTTCCTTCAGCACCTTTCTTAAAAGTTACCTCTTTACTCGGAGTTTGTTACTTCTCCTACTGTCGCCTTTGATTGATGAGTTTTTGTCTGATTTATTTTCTATGTCAAACCTTGGAATATTTTCTACATTAAGTGCAAGTCACTATTGCTGTAATTTGATAGGCAAATAGTTTATGTTTCATCATTTGACTTCTGCTTTAAGAACTGAATGGTCCTAAAATGGATCTTAATTCTGATTAACAAATACCAATCCCTCATTTCAGCATTGTACGATTGATTGTGTGTCTGCAATTATTGTCGAGGTGCACTATACACTGAACAATACTAAAGAGAAGGCTGGACTACCGTCACCAATTCTTGATCATTTTGCCAACCCTTCAACACATGTTGAGGTAAAAATGTCAAACTTGAGAAACTGAATTAATTTGAATGTTTAAAGTGTCCATATCTTTTAATTGCATTGTTGAGGTCGAATGGCACTCACTTTTTTAAATGCGATCACATTGTTTAAGGCAATTGCATTGCTATACAGGTTATTGGCCCACCTATAAATGGGGACTTAATGAGTTCACCCCAAAATCGTATATAAGAGGACCTTTCCCCAACTATTGTGGGCTCACTTCCCTTACAGGGACAAGAGAGGGCTTGCGAACTGCACGCTGCATGCATTGGGGCAGGAGGACAGGCATGGGCACCACTCTTGGATTGGTGGGTCATCCTGGTGGGTGCCCAGGATGTGCTGGGGCAATGGCACAGGATTGTGCTGGCGGGGGTGCATGGTGCCAAGCTGCCGGCTCATTGGGGGTGGGGGAGGTCTGGGTGGCAGGTGGCAGTGGTAACACTGCCAATGCCAACTCACCTATGCGGCCCGGTGGAGGTTTGTCGAGGTTATTGTGGCACTCAGTGGCGGTTCTCCTGGTCACAGTCCCCAAGCTGACGGCTGCTGCCACTGGCTGCCAGGCAATGCGGCTGCCCTGTGACTGACCCTCCGACCTCAAGGGTATAGGGTGTCTTGTCGCAGCTCCACCGCATCTATCAGTCACACCAGTCGGCATCACCGAATCATGGGGCTGGTGTGCGTATGGGCATGGCTGTGTGTTGTCTGGGGTCTGCTCGGAGGGAACGGTTTAAGAACTGTTCCCCCTTGTAGCGGAGAGCTGCCGGATGTGGTTCAGGCGAATCAGCTGGCCATTTCCTATGTGAAACCCGTGGGGCATCATTCCTGCCCCTAATTGATGTTCGATACTGGGCATGGACTCGCCAGGTCAGCCATCGGGAGCACCCGGCAAATCCCACTCGCTAGTGCTTAGTGCTTGGCCCATTAGATCGCGCCCTTTATGTGGTGGAGGGCAGGAAACGTGTTGTGATTCCCCTGGGCAGCAGGGTGGGCTCTCCATAATTCTCTCCTGTGTTCCACTCACTCCTGCCTCCAAGTCATATCTCTGTCTTCCCCGCAGCTCACTGTATTGCCTCCTGTGTACCAGTCTTCACACCTGTTACAAGTCCCACCACTGGCAGCAGCTCAAAACTCCACCCTTGGGTTCAGCTTCACCACTGGCTTCAATTCTGTTAACATTTACCTTTTTATCCTTTCTGTAATGGGAGTGTCTCTTTAAGAAATGTTTTGTCTTATCACATGGCTTCAATGATGTCATTGTGTGGGTAGAGCTGGGCTCCGACTCGTTTGGTTTGGGCTGTTTTGTGGCTTTCATTTTCACATTTGGCTGTTGGACTCGGCAGATAAATCTTGTCCTGTCTCTCTCTCTGCATTTTGAAAGTGTTTCCATAACTTGATAACTTAAAAGAGGTAACTGCTTTCTGGAAGGAATTCAAACCTACTGTTTTGGTAAAAGTTTTTCTGGTTTATGGGATGTTATTAAATTGACACAGTTAAGAGGAATTCATTAAGGGTTATACATAGATTACTGTAGCTGTGTGGGTTTTTATGTTTGTAGTTGATGAAAATGCTTACTGTGTGTGTTTATAGAAATGTTAACTGAATTCATAGAATAACTTTGTTTTTTGATTAAAATGCTTAAGGCCTCTGTTGAATAACACCTGAAAGGCAAGCCCTGTGCTCCTCATGACCAAAATCAATAAACAGTTGTAGGTCAAGTGAACTCCGTGATATCCTTTGGAGTTTTCTAAACCCTGGCCCATAACATTTCACAGTCTGGCCTACATGTGACTCCAGACACTCCAGCAGTATGATTGAATTTTAACTTCCCTCTGATTCTGTTTCTAAGATAATTCTATAATAATCTAAGGTTTGGGAAATGTTTACATCTAGATCTTGCTTTTTCTTTTAGATCCAATTTCAGAAGGACTGTGGATCTGATAATATCTGTGATGCAAATCTAGCTTTGGTCACCAACCTGTCACAGTAAGTTGCTAATTCTATACATAGTTATTTGGTAGTATAGAAATTGAGTATTGCTCAAAAAGAGGCCTTTTTGTCGAACCTTTTAATCTTGCATTCATCAGGACATTAATGAGAATACCAATGTCAGGAGAAAAAACTATTTTATACGGTATGTGAAGAGAGTTCTGATTGGTTGGACTATGATTGTTGGAGACATTGTCATAGAGAATGCAATAGTTAATGGTGGCTGACAGTTAACTGCCAAGCATTGTTGAAATTTAAAGCATGCAACTTGACTCTGCTTGGCATTGCCCTGAGGAATGAACTGGTGAATGCTGCCGCTTATTTTGTTTAGCTAAAAACAGACGGAACATGTGTACATTTTTTTCTGATTGCACAGAAAAGGGCCCTGTGTATTATCTATATATCTCTGTGATTCATGTAGAACTTCAGATATATTGTATTATACGTATTTTGTGCAGTAAGAGGGTGGCACGGTGACGCACTGCTGCCTCACAGCGACAGGACCCAGGTTCGATCTGGCCCCAGGTCACTGTTCATACGGAGTTTGCATATTCTCCCCATGTTTGCATGGGTCTCACCCCCATAACCCAAAAGATGTGCAGGTTAGGTGGATTGGCCATGCTAAATTGCCCCGTAATGGAAAAAAAGAATTGGGTACTCTAAATTTATATTGTAAAAAAAATTTGTGCCGTGAGAGTTAAAAGCCTGGGCTATTGTGTGTGTGACCTGCTGCAGTCATGTTTTAAAAGGAAATCCTAGTTTCAAAGATTGAGAGCCAGCGGTGCAATTAAAACTATCGTAAAACGCTTGGGCTATTGGAATTTTGTTTTGATTAAGGGTATTTCCTGTGGAGGTAATTCGATTTCAGCTTGGTAAGATAATGGTGTTGCTGGGTGGAGCTTATGGCATCAGGCATTTTGCAGAAAGCTGGTCAATTTTAGCTCACTGGGGCTAAATCGCTGGCTTTTAAAGCAGACCAAGCAGCACGGTTCAAATCCCGTACCAGCCTCCCCGGACAGGCGCCGGAATATGGCGACGAGGGGCTTTTCACAGTAACTTCATTGAAGCCTACTCGTGACAATAAGCGATGTTGTCATTTGTAATTTTAATTTTCCAATTCTGAGCTGAATGAAGCTGTGACCAGAAGTGAAGCAGTTTGCTCCCTGCAGTTCAGTTAAGAGATTAGCGAAAGCAGTGCAGACTTGTCTGAGAACAAAGGGAGCTGAAACAAGCTGAGAGACAGCGTCTGAAAAACTACAGCCAGAGGTTCTGCCTGGGCCTGCACAGTACACAGTGGTTAGCACTGTTACTTCACCAGGACCTGAGTTTGATTCCCGGCTTCGGTCTCTGTCTGTCTGAAGTCTGCATGTTAGATAGAGAAATACAGCACAGAACAGGCCCTTCGGCCCACGATTGTTGCGCCGAACTTTGTCCTAGGTTAATCATAGAATTTTGGACAATTTGTCATGGCCAATCCACCCACCTGCACATCTTTGGACTGTGGGAGGAAACCGGAGTACCCGGAGGAAACCCACGCAGATCACGGGGAGGATGTGCAGACTCCACACAGACAGTGACCCAAGTCGAAATCGAACTTGGGACCCTGGAGCTGTGAAGCAATTGTGCTATCCACAATGCTACCGTGCTGCCCTTAAGAAGTTAACCTACACTCCCTTATTCTACCCTAATCCAAGTACCTATCCAATAGCCGCTTGAAGGTCCATAAATTTTCCGACTCAACTACTACCACAGGCAGTGCATTCCATGCCCCCCACTACTCTCTGGGTAAAGAACCTACCTCTGACATCCCCTCTATATCTTCCACCATTTATCTTAAAATTATGTCCCATTGTAATGGTGTGTTCCACCCTGGGGAAAAAGTCTCTAGACTGTCTACTCTATCTATTCCCCTGATCATCTTATAAACCTCTATCAGTCGCCCCTCATCCTTCTCCGTTCTAATGAGAAAAGGCCTAGCACCCTCATCTTTCCTCGTATGACCTACTCATCCAGTCCAGGCAACATCTGGTAAATCTCCTTGCACCTTTTCCAAGCTTCCACATCCTTCTAAAATGAGGTGACCAGAACTGCACACAGTACTCCAAATGTGGCCTGACCAAGGTTTTGTACAGCTGCATCATCACCTCACGGCTCTTAAATTCAATCCCTCTGCGTAATGAACGCTAGCACACCATAGGCCTTCTTCACAGCTCTATCCACTTGAGTGGCAACTTTCAAAGAACAATGAACATAGACCCCAAGATCTCTCTGCTCCTCCACATTGCCAAGAACCCTACCATTAACCCTGTATTCCGCATTCAGATTTGTCCTTCCAAATGGACAACCTCACACTTGTCAGGGTTAAACTCCATCTGCCACTTCTCAGCCCAGCTCTGCATTCTATCTATGTCTCTTTGAAGCCGACAACAGCCCTCCTCACTATCCACAACCTCACCAATCTTCGTATCATCTGCAATTTACGGACCCACCCTTCAACTCCCTCATCCAAGTCGTTAATGAAAATTATGTTCTCCCCGTGTCCTGCGTTTGTTTCCTCCGGGTGCTCCGGTTTCCTCCCACAGTCCAAAGATGTGCAGGTTGGGTGGATTGGCCATGATAAATTGCCCTTAGTGTCCAAAATTCTATGATTACCTAGGACAAAAGTTCGGCACAACATCGTGGGCCAAAGGGCCTGTTCTGTGCTGTATTTCTCTCTAAAAAAAAGAAAAAAAAACGTATCGCAGGACGTTATGGGAGACTTAGGAGGAAATTGATGGCCCCCTAGCTGAGGTATTTGAATCACCGCAACAGCCACAGGAGAGGTGCCTGAAGATTGGAGGTCGCAAATGTTGTGCCCTTGTTTAAGAAGGGATGTAGGGATAAGCTTGGAAACTACAGACCAGTTAGCCTTACTTCAGTAGTGGATAAATTGTTCAAAGGTTTTCTGAGGGACAGGATCTACAGGCATTTCGACAGGCAAAGGGCTAATTAGGGCAAGTCAGCATAGCTTTGTAAGGGGAAAGTCATGTCTCACGAATTTGATTGAGTTTTTTGAAGGGTAAAAAGAAGGTAGATGAGGGCAATGCAGTCAACATTGTCTACATGGACTTTAGCAAGGCCTTTGACAAGGTACCACATGGTAGGTTGGTGCAAAAGGTTAATCTCACTGAGTCCAGGGTGAGGTAACCAATTGGATACAAAATTGGCTTGGCGACCAAAGACAAAGATGGTTGGGGAGGGTTGTTTTTCAAACTGGAGGCCTGTGACCTGTGATGTACCTCAGGGATCGGTGCTGGGTCCACTTTTATTTGTTATATATATAATGATTGGATGAGAATGTAGGAGGCATGGTTAGTAAGTTTGTCGAGACACCAAGATTGGTGGCATAGTGGATAGTGAAGAATGTTATATAAGATTGCAACAGGATCTTGACCAATTGGGCCAGTGGGGCGATGAATGTCAGATGGAGTTTAATTTGGATATATGTGAGGTGATGCATTTTGGTCGAGCATATCAGGACAGGACCTTAATGGGAGGGAGTTGGGGAGAATTACAGAAGAAAGCGATCTAGGGGTACAGGTTTATAGGTCCTTAAAGGTGGAGTTGCAGGTGGACAGGGGTGGTGAAAAAGGCATTCAGCATGCTAGGCTTTATTGGGTCAGAATATTGAATACAGGAATTGGGACGTCTTGTTGAAGTTGTACAGACATTAGTAAGACCACACATGGAATACTGCGTTCAGTTCTGGTCACCCGATATAGAAGGATATTGTTAAACTAGAAAGAGTGCCGAAGGGATTTACGAGGATGCTACCACGACTTGATGGTCTGAATTATAAGGAGACGCTGGATAGACTGGGACCTTTTTCCCCTAGAGCGTAGGAGGCTCAGGGGTGATCTTATAGAGTTCTAGAAAATAATGTGGAGCATAGATAAGGAGATAGTCAGCATCTTTTCCCAAAGGTAGAGGAGTCCAGAACTAGAGGGCAGAGGTTTAAGGTGAGACGGGAGAGATACAAGAGAGACCAGAGGGGAAATTTCTTCACACAGAGGGTGGTGAGCATCTGGAACGGGCTGCCGGATGCAGGGGTAGAGGTGGGTACAATTTTTTCCTTTAAAAAAGCAGTTAGACAGTTACATGGGCAGGGTGGGTATAGAGGGATATGGGCCAAATGCGGGCAAGTGGGACTAGCTTAGTGATAGAAACTGGGCGGCACGGACAGGCTGGGCCGAAGGGCCTGTTTCCATGTTGTAAACATCTATGACTTTATGACCCTAAATACCTCCACACCACCCAATCAAACACCTTCTCTGCATCAAACAACACCACCCCCTCCGTCTCCCTCCCCTCTGTCGGAGAAAGTATCATGTTCAACAACTTCCTCACATTCGAGGACAACTGACTTCCCTTTACAAACCCCGTCTGATCCTCCCCAATCACCTTTGGGAGACACCCTTCAAACCTTAACAGCAGCACCTTTGCCAATATCTTGGTGTCCACATTCAGCAGAGATATATGGGCCTATAAGACCCACACTGCACCGGATCCTTGTCCTTCTTTAGCAACAGCGAGATGGAGGCCTGCCCATTGTTTGCGGCAGGACACCCCTAACCATCACGTCCTTAAACATTCCTACCATCAACGGCACCAGCCTATCCTTAAATGTTTTGTAAAATTCACTGGAAACCCATTGGGTACCGCTGCCTTCATCCGACCAATCACTACCTTCATCTCCTGTCCCCCCTCCGCCTCCCCCAACTTTGGACACTCCAGCCCACTAAGAAACTCCCGCTCCTCCTCCGATGGCTCTGACCTATACTGGTCCCTATAGAAACTCCTCGAACGCTTTATTAATCTGATCCGGAGCCACCACCAACTCCTCCATCCTATCCACCACACAAACTATCTCCCTCGCTGCGGCCTCCCTTTGGAGCTGACCTGCCAGCACTCGCCCTGCCTTCTCCCCATACACAGCCTCCCTCGTCCTCCTCAGCTGATGCACCCATTTTTCCCCGTGGACAATAGGTCGACAACCTCGCCTGCAACTCCTTCTTCTTTGCCAGAAGACCTGGGTCTGGGTCTTCCACTTACCTCCCCTCTGCCATAAGAATCTCTTCTATCAGTTGGCATTCCTCCCTCTCCTCCCTACCCACCTGAACTTTGAACGAGTTCACCTACCCACTCACCACTGCCTTCAGAGCTTTCCAGACCACTGACAGCGCGACTGCACTCTTGCAATTAAACTCCACATATTCCCAATCACCTTCCCTATCTTGTCCCAGAGGCTCTGCTCCGCCAATAACCCCACATCCATCCTCCACCCCAGCCTCTGGGCTGGCCCCTTCTCCAGAACCACATACATCCAATAAGGAACATGATCTGAAATCACAATTGTCGAATACTCTGACTTCTTAACCCCAACCAACAGTGCCGTTCCTACCACAAAAAAGTCAATCCTCGAATACACCTTGTGAACCGCAGAGAAAAATGAATACTCTCGATCCCTTAGGTGTACAAACCTCCATGGTCCACTCTTCCCATCTCCCTCATGAGCCCAGCCAATGCCTTCACCCCCCCCCCGACTGGGTCAACGAGCATGACTGGGACCTGTCCACCTTCGGCTCCAACACCACGTTCCAGTACCTCCCCTACTATCAGCTGATGGGTATCCAAATCCGGGATGGTACCCAGCCCCCTCTCCAGAAATCCTGTATCGTCCCAGTTGGGCCAATATACGCTCGCCATGCCACCAACCTCCACTCTAACGCATCAATACCACTACCTGTACCTGCCTCCTGATCAGCCACCACCTTCTCCATCTGGAACCTCACTCTCTTGCCCATAAATATGCTCCTCCTCGAGTCTTACTATCGAACTCCGAATGAAACACCTGACTCACCCAACCCTTCCTAAGCCTCACCTGATCCTTCACCCTCAAATGAGTCTCCTGTAACATCACCACATCAGCTTTAAACTCTTTAAATTCGCAAAAACTCCCAATCTCATGAGTTTCCTAAATCATATTAGAATGATTGGAACAATGTAACCCTTCCTTGCCAAGTCCTTTGAAAATTGGAAATTGTTGTCGATGCAGAGGGATTGAGTGCCACTCGGCAAGATTGCAATCTGCAAATCCTGCCCACACTCTTTCCCGTCCCCCCAGCATTAAAAATCTGGCCCAAGTGTCAAAAGGAGTAACAAGCCCAGAGAACCATGGATGACCAGAGACATTCAGGATACGATGAGAAGGCAAGAGAGGATTTTAGCAGGTACAAGGCGAGTAAATCAATGGAGGCATTAGTACAGAAAGTGTAGGAAAACATATGTTCAGGTGTAGGTGCACGTCAGTATCCAGAGTGAAAATCACTTACTGCTGCACGATGGTGAATGTATTAAACTAAGAAGGTGTCAGTCCTGCAGCACATGGTGTGATCTGAGCTTAAGAAAGCAATTAGGAGAGCAAAGAGGGGATATGAGAAAGCTCTGGCTAAAAGTGGGCAGCAGGGTAGCATGGTGGTTAGCATCAATGCTTCACAGCTCCAGGGTCCCAGGTTCGATTCCCGGCTGGGTCACTGTCTGTGTGGAGTCTGCACGTTCTCCCCGTGTGTGCGTGGGTTTCCTCCGGTGCTCCGGTTTCCTCCCACAGTCCAAAGATGTGCGGGTTAGGTGGATTGGCCATGATAAATTGCCCTTAGTGCCTAAAAAATAAGGGTAATAGGGGTTGTGTGGTTACTGGTATAGGGTGGATACGTGGGCTTGAGTAGGGTGATCATTGCTCGGCACAACATCGAGGGCCGAAGGGCCTGTTCTGTGCTGTACTGTTCTAAAAAAAATAGGGAAAATCCCAAGATATTGTATAAGTATATCAATGAAAAGAGGATAGGAGTGGGGGCCATTAGGGACCAAGGATGGATTCTGTGGCTGGAGCCAAAGGACAAATATTTCACATCTACCTTCACTCAAAGAATGAGGAGGTAGTTATGGAACTCAGGGAGAGAGAGAGACTGTGAGGTCCTTGAGCCATTTCTCACAGGGAATGACAAGTATTTGGAAGTGTTGGCAGGCTTAAAAGTGGACAAATATCCTGGTCCAGATGAATTGTGTCCCAGGCTGTTGTGGGAAGTGAGGAAGCAGGGGCTCTGACCTAAATTTTTAATTCTTCTCTGTCCATGGGGGAGGTGCCAGAGGAGTGGAGAATAGCTGATGTGATCCCACTATTTAAGGAAGGTTGTAGAGACAAGCAGGGGACTACAGATCAGTGACTCTCATGTCAGTGGGAGGGAAACCGTTGGAGAAAATTCTGAAGGAGAGAATCTATCTCCACTGGGAGAGAAGTGAAAGAGAAAATGCTGGAAAATCTCAGCAAGTCTGGCAGCATCTGTAGCCATGATGTGGAGATGCCGGCGTTGGACTGGGGTGAGCACAGTAAGAAGTCTTACAACACCAGGTTAAAGTCCAACAGGTTTGTTTCAAACAAGAGCTTTCGAATTCACCTGAGGAAGGAGCAGCGCTCCGAAAGCTCGTGTTTGAAACAACCTGTTGGACTTTAACCTGGTGTTGTAAGACTTCTTACAGCATCTGTAGGGAGAGAAAAGGGCTAACGTTCGAGTCCAATCACTCTTTGTCAAAGCTAACAGACAGAGAAAGTGGGAAATATTTATAATGTGGAGTGAGAATGAAAGATGAGTCATAGCCACAGAAACCCAGGGAAACTGGGTGCTAATGGCCACAGAATCCAAGGGGGAAATAGTGTTAATGGCAGTCCCCAGAGAGAACAAAAGATGTGAAAGGTCAAACAGCAGAGAAACTAACATCAGAGGATGAACTGTAGATGTGGGGGGAGGGGAAGGGGGAAGCAAAAAGGAGGAAAGGTGAAGGAAAGGTGGATAAGATTGGGGGGGGGGGGAGAATTAAATGTATATTAAAAAAAGAAAGAAATGGTAAAAGACAGTTAAAATGAAATGAAAAACAAAATGGGTCGAGGTGGGGTAGAGCTGATCACCTGAAGTTGTTGAATTCGATGTTGAGACTGGAAGGCTGTAGCGTGCCTAACCGGAAGATGAGATGTTGTTCCTCCAGTTTGCGTTGCGCTTCACTGGAACATTGCAGCAGTCAAGAACAGACGTGTGGGCATGGGAGCAGGGTCTTTGTTAAAATGGCAAGCAACAGGAAGGTCAGGGTCCTGAGAAGTCTTGCAACACCAGGTTAAAGTCCAACATGTTTGTTTCAAACACTAGCTTTCGGAGCACTGCTCCTTCCTCAGGTGGAAGGATCAGTGTTCCGAAGCTAGTGTTTGAACAAACCTGTTGGACTTTAACTGGTGTTGTAAGACTTCTTACTGTGCTCACCCCAGTCCAACGCCGGCATCTCCACATTCGGGGTCCTGAGAGGCAAGGCTTGATTAGGGATAGCCAGCATGGCTTTGTCAGAGGAGGTCATGCCTAACAAATTCGATTGAATTTATGAACATGTGACCAGGTGTGTAGATGAGGGTAGTACAGTTGATATAGTTTATGTGGATTTCAGCAAAGCCTTTGACAAGGTCCCATATAGGAGATTTACAAAGAAGGCAAATGCGCATGGGATACAGAGTAACCTTCATAAGGTGGAGTCAAAATTGGCTTAGCTGTAGGATACAGAGGGTGATGACAGACGGCTGCTTTAGTGACTGGAAGCCAGTGATCAGTGGAGTACCACAGGGATCTGTTCTGGGCCCCCTGTTGTTTGTCATTGATATAAACGACACAGATGACTATGTGGAGGGTAGGATCAGGACGTTTGTGGATGACACAAAGATTGGCCGGGTGGTTAACAGTGATGTTAAGTATCTTGGGTTACGGGAAGATATAGACAGGATAGTTAAATGGGCAGAAAAGTGGCAGATGGAAGTTCACCCTGAAAAGGTTAATGGTAGCATTGTGATTAGCACAATTGCTTCACAGCTCCAGGGTCCCAGGTTCGATTCTGGCGTGGGTCACTGTCTGTGCGGAGTCTGAACGTTCCCCATGTGTGTCTGTGTTCCTCCAGGTGCTCCAGTTTCCTCCCACAGTCCAAAGATGCGCAGGTTAGGTGGATTGGTCAGGATAAAATTGTCCTTAGTGTCCAAATTGCCCTTAGTGTTGGGTGGGGTTACTGGGTGATGGGGATAGGGTGGATGTGTGGGCTTGGGTAGGGTGCTCTTTCCAAGAGCCAGTGCAGACTCGATGGGCTGAATGGCCTCCTTCTGCACTGTAAATTCTATATTTAAAAACAATTCTATGAAAGTGTGAGGTTATACACTTTGGAAGGAGTCATTTGACAAGGAAATATTCAATGGATGGCACCATGCTGGAAGTTCTGAGGAACAGAGTCCTTGGCCTTTGTCCATAGATCTCTGAAGGCAGAAGGGCAGGTTAATAGGGTGGTGAAAAAGGCATATGGGACACTCGCTTTTATCAATGGCGGCATAGATTACAAAAGCAGAGAGGTCATGTTGGAGTTGTACAGAACATTGGTGAGGCCACAGCTGGAGCACTGTGTGCAATTCTGATCGCCACTGGATGTGACTGCACTGGAGGGGGTGCAGAGGAGATTCACCAGGATGTTGCCTGAGGTGGAACATGTCAGCTATGAAGAGAGGTTGGATGGACTTGCATTGTTTGCGCTGGAGCAGAGAAGACTGAGGGGCGACCTGATCGAGGTGGACAAGATTATGAGGGGCATGGACAGGGTGCTAAAGGCGGGTTGCCTCACATCCTTTAAAAAGTACCTGGATGAGCACTTGGCACGTCATAACATTCAAGGCTATGGGCCAATGCTGGCAAATGGGATTCGGTAGACAGGTTGGATGTTTTTTATGCGTCAATGGGCTGAAGGGCCTCTTCTGCACTGTATTATTTGTGATTCTGTAATGGAGTTGTGATGGAGAAAGCCACACATAAGAGAGTGTCAAATGATAGAATTGTATGTAATCGTCACAAAAATTATTCACAGTTGGCCTTGTTTTACTGATGCAAACTATAACTCTTTTTCAGAAGCCTTTTATGGATTGTTGGTAAAACGAAAGAAGTGAGTTTGATTATTGTTCTGTCCAATTCTGGAGAAGATTCATATCTCACCACCATGGTCCTGTCCTACCCAAAGAACCTTTATTTCAAGGGGATCTCAAAAATAAGGGTAAGATTAAACTCTGCCATGGATTACAGTGGAAACACTGGGAGAGTTTTAATGCTCAAGATCAGCAGAGTTGGGGCTGGATGCAAAGTAAAATTGGTAAATCTATTGCCCGGCTCCAGGCTCCCACTTCTGGTTTCAATTGAGGCATGTGTACATGTGCATGGGATGTGGGCGTCGCTGGCCTAACCAGCGCCTAACCAGTGCCTAACGAATGCCTAACCAGCGATACCCACATCCAAATGAATAAAAAAAACTTAACCTGTTTACTGGAGTAGTTGAGATGATAACCAATAGAAGTCAGAGAGGTCCTCTGCTGTTTGTGATTTCATTAACAACTTGGATGAGGGAGTTGAAGGGTGGGTCAGTAAATCTGCAGATGATACGAAGATTGGTGGAGTTGTGGATAGTGAGGAGTGCTGTTGTCGGCTTCAAAGAGACATAGATAGGATGCAGAGCTGGGCTGAGAAGTGCAGATGGAGTTTAACCCTGAAAAGTGTGAGGTTGTCCATTTGGAAGGACAAATAGGAATGCGGAATACAGGGTTAACGGTAGGGTTCTTGGCAATGTGGAGGAGCAGAGAGATCTTGGGGTCTATGTTCATAGATCTTTGAAAGTTGCCAGAGGTTAGAGGTTTATAAGATGATCAGGGGAATAGATAGAGTAGACAGTCAGAGACTTTTTCCCCGGATGGAACAAACCATTACAAGGGGACATAAATTTAAGGTGAATGGTGGAAGATGAAGGGGTGATGTCAGAGGTAGGTTCTTTACCCGGAGAGTAGTGGGGGCATGGAATGCACTGCCTGCGGAAGTAGTTGAGTCGGAAACATTAGGGACCTTCAAGCGGCTATTGGATAGGTACATGGATTATGGTAGAATAATGGAGTGTAGATTAATTTGTTCTTAAGGGCAGCACGGTAGCATTGTGGATAGCACAATTGCTTCACAGCTCCAGGGTCCCAGGTTCGATTCCGGCTTGGGTCACTGTCTGTGTGGAGTCTGCACATCCTCCCCGTGTGTGAGTGGGGTTCCTCCGGGTGCTCCAGTTTCCTCCCACAGTCAAAAGATGTACAGGTTGGGTGGATTGGCCATGATAAATTGTCCTTAGATTATCATAGAATTTTGGACACTATGATTAAACTAGGACAAAAGTTCAGCACAACATTGTGGGCCGAAGGGCCTGTTCTGTGCTGTATTTCTCTATGTTCTATGTTCTATGTATAACACAAACTGATCAATCATTAAGACTTGGTAATGAACTATTTTTAACTGAATTGAACAGATATTTGGTCTGAACACAGCCAGACAAGCAGCTGGATTCTCCGCTCCCCGACGCCGTAATCACATTCGATGAGGAGGCGGAGAATCCCCGATGTTGCCAAAATCGGGGGTGGGGCCTCTTCCTCCATGCTCCACCCCCTGAAAAGCAGCGTACTCGAGGGGAATAACGCGCTATGTATCCACGGCCTCAGGCAATGGCCTGAGACCCACCCAATGATGCTCCGTCCCTGACCGGCCGAGTTTCCGAAGACGTTGTACTCTCATGGTTACACCCGTCGTGAACTAAGTGTGGTGGCTGTGGACTCAGTCCGGCGCCGCCACAGTCAGGGCAGAGTGGCTTCAGTCGGGTCTGGGGGCACTGTGGGCGGGCGGTAGAGGGCCCGGGTCCGTGGGCTGAGTCTGCCATGAAGTACGACGTGGCTGCTGCAGGCCGCCGCTGTGCGCATGTGCAGCCACGAACCCGGCAATGCTCCGGGCCACATGGGAACCTGGATTGTAGTTTTGGGGTACGGGAGATTGAGAGTATAGAGGTCAGGAGCACAGATTTGACTTCGCAGGAGGGTGCCAGTGTTCAGGTAGGTGGTTTGAAGTGTGTCTACTTCAATGCCAGGAGTATACGAAATAAGGTAGGGGAACTGGCAGCATGGGTTGGTACCTGGGACTTCGATGTTGTGGCCATTTCAGAGACATGGATAGAGCAGGGACAGGAATGGTTGTTGCAGGTTCCGGGGTTTAGGTGTTTTAGTAAGCTCAGAGAAGGGGCAAAAGAGGGGGAGGTGTGGCGCTGCTAGTCAAGGACAGTATTACGGTGGCGGAAAGGATGCTAGATGGGGACTCTTCTTCCGAGGTAGTATGGGCTGAGGTTATAGCTGGGGGAAGGGCAATTATGATGCCATTAGACATGACTTAGGATGTGTAGGTTGGAGAAGTAGGCTGTAAGGGTTGGGCACACTGGATATGTGGAGCTTGTTCAAGGAACAGCTATTGCATGTTCTTGATAAGTACGTACCAGTCAGGCAGGGAGGAAGGGGTCGAGCGAGGGAACTGTGGTTTACCAAAGAAGTGGAATCTCTTGTTAAGAGGAAGAAGGAGGCCTATGTGAAGATGAGGCGTGAAGTTTCAGTTGGGGCGCTTGATAGTTACAAGGAAGCGAGGAAGGATCTAAAGAGAGAGCTAAGACGAGCAAGGAGGGGACATGAGAAGTCTTTGGCAGGTAGGATCAAGGAAAACCCAAAAGCTTTCTATAGGTATGTCAGGAATAAAAGAATGACTAGGGTAAGAGTAGGGCCAGTCAAGGACAGTGGTGGGAAGTTGTGTGTGGAGGCTGAGGAGATAAGCGAGATACTAAATGAATACTTTTCGTCAGTATTCACTCAGGAAAAAGATAATGTTGTGGAGGAGAATGCTGAGACCCAGGCTATTAGAATAGATGGCATTGAGGTGCGTAGGGAAGAAGTGTTGGCAATTCTGGACAAGGTGAAAATAGATAAGTCCCCGGGGCCTGATGGGATTTATCCTAGGATTCTCTGGGAAGCCAGGGGAGAGATTGCTGAGCCTTTGGCTTTGATTTTTATGTCATCATTGGCTACAGGAATAGTGCCAGAGGACTGGAGGATAGCAAATGTGGTCCCTTTGTTCAAGAAGGGGAGTAGAGATAACCCCGGTAACTATAGGCCGGTGAGCCTCACGTTTGTTGTGGGTAAAGTCTTGGAGAGGATTATAAGAGATACGATTTATAATCATCTAGATAGGAATAATATGATTAGGGATAGTCAGCATGGTTTTGTGAAGGTCATGCCTCACAAACCTTATCGAGTTCTTTGAGAAGGTGACTGAACAGGTAGACGAGGGTAGAGCAGTTGATGTGGTGTATATGGATTTCAGTAAAGCGTTTGATAAGGTTCCCCACGGTCGTCTATTGCAGAAAATACGGAGGCTGGGGATTGAGGGTGATTTAGAGATGTGGATCAGAAATTGGCTAGTTGAAAGAAGACAGAGGGTGGTGGTTGATGGCAAATGTTCAGAATGGAGTTCAGTTATGAGTGGCGTACCACAAGGATCTGTTCTGGGGCCGTTGCTGTTTGTCATTTTATAAATGACCTAGAGGAGGGCACAGAAGGTTGGGTGAGTAAATTTGCAGACGACACTAAAGTCGGTGGAGTTGTAGACAGTGTGGAAGGATGTTGCAGGTTACAGAGGGACATAGATAAGCAGCAGAGCTGGGCTGAGAGGTGGCAAATGGAATTTAATGTAGAGAAGTGTGAGGTGATTCACTTTGGAAAGAATAACAGGAATGCGGAATATTTGGCTAATGGTAAAATTCTTAGCAGTGTGGATGAGCAGAGGGATCTCGGTGTCCATGTACATAGATCCCTGAAAGTTGCCACCCAGGTTGATAGGGTTGTGCAGAAGGCCTATGATGTGTTGGCCTTTATTGGTAGAGGGATTGAGTTCCGGAGCCATGAGGTCATGTTGCAGCTGTACAAAACTCTGGTACGGCCGCATTTATAGTATTGCGTACAGTTCTGGTCGCCTCATTATAGGATGGACGTGGAAGCTTTGGAACGTGTGCAGAGGAGATTTACCAGGATGTTGCCTGGTATGGAGGGAAAATCTTATGAGGAAAGGCTGATGGACTTGAGGTTGTTTTCGTTAGAGAGAAGAAGGTTAAGAGGTGACTTAATAGAGGCATACAAAATGATCAGAGGGTTAGATAGGGTGGACAGTGAGAGCCTTCTCCCGCGGATGGAGGTGGCTAGCACGAGGGGACATAGCCTTAAATTGAGGGGTAATAGATATAGGACAGAGTCAGAGGTAGGTTTTTTACGCAAAGAGTGGTGAGGCCGTGGAATGCCCTACCTGCAACAGTAGTGAACTCGCCAACATTGAGGGCATTTAAAAGTTTATTGGATAAGCATATGGATGATAATGGCATAGTGTAGGTTAGATGGCCTTTAGTTTTTGACTTCCCATGTCGGTGCAACATCGTGGGCCGAAGGGCCTGTACTGCGCTGTATCGTTCTATGTTCTATGTTCTATGTACATCGGCAGCTAGAGCTGGGAGCTCTACATTGCCTTCCTGCTAGCCCCCAGCAAAACTGCGGATCGGTGGCCGTTTTGCGACAGTTTTCTTGACGTAAAACACACCGTTTTCATGCCGGCGTGGGGACTTATTCTCCCAAACAGAGAATCCAGCCCAGGGTTTCTGGAGTTTGGGAAAAGGAGACAAATTTCACATGTGTTTTGTTGGTGACTTTAAAGTTTAGATTGCATGACCTCTATCCAGTCTCAGTGCTTACAGCTGCTGTCAATTCACTTTGGGTTTTTTTGAGTTTTTTTGTGGGTTTTCAAATGAACACCAGCAGGAGAGAGGAGTTGAGGAGACAGGGGGCACGATTCTCCGAAATGGAGACAAAGTCCCGACGCCGGAGAGAAAACCGGAGTGTTTCACTCCGGCGTCGGAGCCCGCTCCCAGCCCCCTATTCTCCAGCCCCCGGGGAGCTAGGAGCGTAAAAAGCGGCGCCGCGTAAATGACGCGGCCGGCGTCACGTAAATTAAGTCACCCGCACATGCGCGGTTGCCGTCCGTCCCGAGGCCGCCCCACAAGAAGATGGTGGGTGGATCTTGAGGGGCGGCGGAGGAAAGGAGGTCCTCTTTCAGAGAGGTCGGCCTGCCAATCGGTGGGCCCCGATCGCGGGCCAAACCCCATCGGAAGCCCCCCCCGGTGCAGGAACATCCCTGCCCCCCACAAGCTGCCCCCCCCCCCAGCGTTCCCGCGCAGTTCCCGCCGGCAGCGAACTGGTGTGGGCAGCGCCGGCAGGAACCTGTCGTGTTGGGGCGGCTGCTCAGCCCATCCGGGCCGGAGAATCGGCGCTCGCCTTTTGCAAACGGCGAGCGCCGATTCTCCAAGCGGCCAGCTGTGATTCTTGCCGCGCTGGTTTGGGGGGGGGGGTGGGAGAATCGCTTGCGGGTGCCGGGGCGGCGTGGCGGGACTCGCGTAGCACCTCGCCGATTCTCCCACCCGGCGTTGGGGGGGGGGGAGGATTCCGCCAGGGACCCTGTGGATGTTTTCAATTGGTGTCAGATGGGGAAAAAAATCACCATTCACAACAGTGATGATATGCTGTGGTGTGATCAGCACGTGCACAGAAGGGAAGGGTACAGGAGTGAGAGACACAGGAGGAAGGTGCAGAATTGCAGAAATTAGTGGAGAAGAAAAGGGAGGAAAGCAATTTGGAGAGCATTATGTACATGACAGGCTCATGACGCGTGTGATGAATTAGGTGGAGGAACGCTATAATGGGAGTCATAAGAACACCAGGTAGGGCATCAAGATATGTATCAGCATGTTGAAATCATGCTTCAGATGTCTAAATAGGTTTGGTGATGTCCTTCAGTACTTGCCAGCAAGGGCCTCGAGATCATAGCAGCAGGCAGAGGACAAACATACAAAATTGGAACAGAAGTCGGCCAATTTGCCACTTGAGCCTGCTCTGCCTTTCAATGAGGTCACGGCTGATCAGGCAGAACTTCATGAAGATTTTAAAGAGGAGGAGGAGGAATGTGAAGGTCGGACACCTATTGCTGGACCAGATGTATTCATTGCTGCCAAATATTCACTCTAATAGCTCAGGGGCGGAATTTTCCGACCCCCCCCCCCGCAGGGTCGGGGAATCGCCCGGGGCCAGCGTAAATCCTGCCCCCGCCATGGCCGGAATTCTCCGCCACCTGGGAATCGGTGGGAGCGGGAATCGCGCCCCGCCAATTGGCGTGCCCCCCGCGGCGTTTCTCCGGCCCGCGATGGGCCGAAGTCCCGCCGCTGTCAGGCCTCTCCCGCCGACGTGGTTTAAACCACCTCTGTGCCGGCGGGAGCATGCGGCGCAAGCGGGCCCCAGGGTCCTGGGGGGGGGGCGCGGGGCGATCGGACCCTGGGGGGTGCACCCACGGTGGTCTGGCCCACGATCGGGGCCCACCGATCGGTGGGCAGGACAGTGCCGTGGGGGCACCCTTTTTCTTCCGCCGCCACCACGGCCTCCACCATGGCAGAGGCGGAAGAGACCCCCTCCACCGCGCATGCGCCGGTGGTGACGTCAGCGGCTGCTGACGCTCCGGCGCATGCGCGGACTCATGCCGACCAACGTAGGCCTTTCAGCCAGCCCCGACACTGGGCGGCGTGGCGCCAAAGGCCGTTGGCGCCAGTTTTGGCGCCAGTCGGCGGAGCGGGAGCCACTCCGGTACGGCAGGACCCCCCTCCCCGCTGGGTGGGGGAGAATTTTGCCCCAGATGTCCAGTTAGTTGTTCTAATTTACCACGACCAGAGCCTCTTAGACATAGCATAGAATATACAGTGCAGAAGGAGGCCATTTGGCCCATCGAGTCTGCACCAGAAAGACCGACCCGTCTAAATCCACCCTATCCCCACAACCCACTAACCCCACTTAACCTTTTTGAACACTATGAGCAATTTATCATGGACAATCCACCTAACCTGCACATCTTTGGACTGTGGGAGGAAACCGGAGCACCCGGAGGAAACCCATGCAGACATGGGGAGAACGTGCAGACTCCGCACAGACAGTGACCCAGCGGGGAAATGAGCCTGGGACCCTGGAGCTGTGAAGCAACTGTGCTCACCATTGCGCTACCGTGCTGCCCACTGTCTTCTTAGTGGGCACAAACCAGTGCTTCATACCCATCCAATGATCTCATCATGGATTGGAATTCATCAAGAAACAAATGAAAGAATAGATTAGCACTTGGGACACAAGAATAGAAAAACATCAATGTGGTGGTCTTTTTGTTAACAATTTAGAGTATCCAATTATTGTTTTTCCAATTACAGGCCAATTTAGCGTGGCCAATCCACCTACTCTGCACATCTTTGGGTTGTGGGGGTGAAACCCACGCAGACGGGGAGAATGTGCAAACTCCACACAGACAGTGACCCGGGGCCGGGATTGATTGAACGTGGTGTTAATGAATTTTACATGGTATTATAAAAAGGGAAACTTAAAAACATGATGGGTGGGATTTAATGGGTGCGTTGCGCTTAAGCAAAAGTGCGACGAGGCAGTTAAATCGTGGGAGAGGCAAAATCGAGAACTGTGGTGGACACTGGTATGTCTCAGCATCCATAGTGCCACAATGCCAACCCCTGGATCACGTGGCCCCATTCCAGGGGCAACCCCAGCTCCTGCCCCACTGACTACTCATAACTCCCTGTGACTGCGGAGACCTCTCTCTACGGGGCTGAAGGCTATAGCTAATTGGGAATTGGCAATTGTAGATAAGTGAACACTTGACACATCTCAAGTGGATTCCCATGGATAAGCATGCCATGTAGCATGTGGGAGTTATTGCCGAGCACTCCAATCAGACTGACGCCTGGACACAGTGGGAGGCAACACCTAGGACGCAGCAACAAACATCCAAACATTCAGGGGCTGAGCCCCAGAAAGGGGACATTTCCACAACCAGAGGGTAGTGTGTGCATCGGGAAGGGGACCAGCGCTCAGTCCAGGTAACGTTACGTGTGGGTTTTTGGGGTACAGGATGTGGAATGCAATGAGCAGGGATCCGCCCTGCAGCTGGGGATGCATGGCCAGGGTGTGCCGAGTGGTGGACAATCGGGGGGACTGAAGGTCCAGGGGTGGAATACCACTGATTGTCAGTCTCACACCCTCTCCCAGTTCCTTACAGGTATTAGAAGCTACCCGAGGGGTGCTGCTGGCAGGCTACACGGCCAGACTCCGGAGGCGGTGGCAGCAGCACCGTTGACAGAGCTCATGGCGCCCCACAACCTGAGGACTCGGCCGACCATTAAGCCAAGGAGGGACCCAGAGGGGGAGGCCCATGATGGCCCAAGGTCACTAGACCATCAGGGAGTGCCCTACTTCAACAGGAAGTTTGTGCGTGACCAAGACAGATCATGCACGGGTGTACACGCTTCCCAGGGAGTGTGCACGACAGCTACATCCTGAGGACGATGCTGGAGGGGGGGTTGCGCACCCAGGACCTCCGTGTCCAGGGCAATGGGGCATGGGATTGGGGCCATTCAAAGCCTGCCTGCTATTGCTAATGGACCTATCGGAGAACCACACATGAAACTCTATAGAGGCAGCCACACCCTTTAGTTACCTGTAACACCAAACCATTATTGTTTGGGCTGGACTCCTCCGTCATCTTTACTATTGTAAGTTTGCTGTCTCCCCATCTCTAATTGAGAGGTACACAGGGTTGCCACTTACCTCCAGAACATCGCCTGCTGCATTGCTCAGCTAGCTTTTCAAAAATCTGACCATGAGCTGAGTGGTGACAAGGCCCATCCCTAATTCCTCCAGAAAGTGCTGTGAGACACTTTTTTTTTTGAAGATATTTTATTTCAAACATATACCAAAGAAAACACAGTCCAACAAGACATAATTAACAGTTTGTACAATTCTTCCCCTTTTAATCCCTCCCCTCCCCCTCCACCTCTCCCCACACGATGAACAGTTCCTCAGATAAAGTCATGAACGGCTTCCACTGCACTTCAAAGCCCTCTTCTGACCCCCTGAGAGTGAACTTAATATTATCCAGCTGGAGAAAGTCATACAAGTCCCCCAGCCAAGCCGCCTGTTGATGTAGGGCACTCCCTGATGGTCTGGTGACCTTGGGATGTACGAAAAGTGAAAGGAGGTGGGGTTGGAGTGGGTTAGGGATATGTTCTCAGAGAGGAAGTTTGCTGGCGGGAGAGGTTTGAGTTACTATGGGGAAATGAGTTTAGCTGTATGCAGGTACAGGACTTTGCGCGAAAGGATTTATTGACGTTCCCCCAAGTTGTGGAGTGCACGTTATTGCAGCAACTCCTGCTCCCTGTAGGATTGGGGACATATACAGGTGGTTGGGGGAGCAGGGCAAGACACTGGTGGTGAGGATAAAGCATAAGTGGGAGGAGGAGTTCGGGAGGGAGATAGGAGACATCGGTGTGAGGCAATGCGGTGGGTGAACCCAACCTCCTCCAAGAATGAGCATGATTCAGTTCAAAGTGGTGCACAGGGTACACATGACTTAGGCTAGAATGTGCGGGTTCTTCGGGGGGTAGCAGTTGGGTGTGAGAAGTGAGGGCGGGGGCGGGTGAAATCTGCTAACCCATGTTCTGGGGATGCAAGAAGTTGGTGAGTTTTTGGGAGGCAGTGTTTGGGACATTATCCAGGATATTGGGGGCTGAGGCCAGGTCGATCCCGATGGAGGGAATCTTTGGGATCTCGGAGGAACTAGGACTACTGCAGGGGTAAGAGGCTGATGTTGTGGCCTTTGCCTCTCTGATCGCCTGTTGAAGGATCCTTTCGAATCTTCCATGGCTTAATCCTTTGGTTCCTACACAATAGTGTCATCACCGATATTTTATCCAATTTAAAATGCCCTCTCAACTGGTTCCATATCCTAATAGTCGACTCCACCACCGGATTTCTCGTACACCTCCCCAGGGTTAACGGCAATGGAGCCATCACCAGGGCCTCAAACTAGAACCTCTGCAGGACTCCTCCTCCAACCTGATCCACTCCACCCCCTCTCCCACCCACCACCTTCTCCACATTCACATAAATAATACATCAGGTCCGGGATCGCCAACCCCCCCTTTCTGCCTCTACCTTTACGGCAGAGCCCTCTTCACTCTCGGTACCTTCCCTGCTGAACTCCATCCTCCGGAAGAAAGCCATGGGGAGAAAGATCAGGAGGGTCTGAAAGACAAACAGGAACCTTGGCAGCACATTCATCTTTACCACCTGCACCCTCCCTGTCAACGACAGGTGCAAAGTCTCCCACCTCTTGAAATCCCTCTTAACCTCTTTGACTAAGGCTGTCAAGATCCATCTGTGCATCGTCATTCACTCATGCATGACCAGGATCCCCAAATACCTGAGCCGCGCTTTTGCCACCTTGAATGGCAGTGACACCATATTGGCCGCCGCCCCGATGCATTCACTAGGAACACCTCGTTCTTCTTAACATTCAACTTCTACCCGGAGAAGGCACCAAATCTCTCCAACAGCCATGATTCTGCCCATACTCTCCAGTGGGTCAGACACAAACAACAACAGGTCTATAGCGAAACCTAGTGCTCCCTACCCCCCCTCGCACTCCCTCACCACTCAACTGATTCCCCAAGGACCATCGCCAAGGGTCAATTGGCAACACAAATAACAATGGTGACAGTGGGCATCCCTGTCTTGTCCCCCTATGTAACCCAAAATACAGCAAACACGTCTCATTCGTACCAACACGAACCACAGGGGACGCAAATAAAAGTTGAACCCACGCCACACACTTCAGCCCAAACCCAAACCTACCCAGAATTTCAAACCTCCACTCTGCCCGATCGAAAGCCTTCTCCACATCCATGGATACAATAAACTCAGGTGCTCGTTCCCCTGACAGAGTCATAATTACCTTCAGCCGCCTCCTAATGTTACTGGAGAGCGACCTACCCTTCACAAAGTCTGTTTGATCCTCAGAGACCACCTCTGCCACATACCATTCCAACCTACGCGGCAGCACCTTGACCAGTACTTTCACGTCTGTGTTCAACAAAGAAATGGGCCTGTAGAACCCACACTCCGTGGGTCCTTCCCCTTTCTTGGGATCAAAGATATCCACGGTAATGTTGCCGGCAACTCACCCTTCTCCACTGCCTCACTGAACATCCCCAACAAGTAGGGGCCAACTCTGTCGCAAACTGCTTATAAAACTCCGCTGGAAATCTGTCCGGCCCCGGGGCCTTGCACGACTCCATCCCCTTGATACAATCCATCACCTCCTTTAGTCCCAACGGCTCCTCCAGTGTCTGCCTCTTACCCTCCTCCAGCTCTGGGACCAAGAATCTGTCCAGAAACCACCCCCTCCGCCTTTCCAACCGGCACATAGGGATATATATCATGAACACCTCATTTATCTTTTCCGGGTTTGAAACCAGCTCCCCCTTCTCCGCTCTTACCTGCAAAATATCCCAAGGCGCTGCCTGACGCCGCAACTTGTTTGCCGACATACAACTCACCTTCTCCCCAAAACGCATACTGCACCCCCCTCGCCCTCCGCAGCTTTCCCGTTGTCAACTGATCAAACTGCCCCTGCAACCTCTTCCTTTCCGCCAAAAACTCCATTGTGGGGGCCGCTGAGTATCTTCTAACTTGCTCAACTATCTTGTCTAATAATCACTGTGCTCCTCTCTCCTCTCCCTCCTCTTCGCACCACACAAGTGCCAGACAATGACCATCTCCTACAAGAGAGGACCTAACCAATGCCCCTTGACATTCAATGACATTACCATTGCTGAATATCCTACAATCAACATCCTGGGGGTTACCATTGATCAGAAACTGAACTGCACTAGCCACATTAATACTGTGGCTACTAGGACAGGTCAAAGGCTGGGAATCCTGCGGCAAGTAACTCACCTCCTGTCTCTCTCCAAAGTCAGTCCACCATCTTCAAGGCACAAGCCAGGAGTGTGATGGAATACTCTCCACCTGCCTGGATGAGTGCAGCTCCAAAAACAGTCAAGAAGCTTGACACCATCCAGGACAAAGCAGCCCACTAATTGCTCCTCCTTCCACAAACATTCAAACCCTCCACCATTGATGAACAGTGGCTGCCGTGTGTACCATCTATAAAATGTGCTGCAGTAACTCACCAAGGTTCCTTAAACAGCACCTTAAGCAGCAGATACCTGGGAACCCCACCACCTGGATGTTCCCCTCCAAGTCACTCATCACCCTGACTTGAAAATATAGAACATAGAACATTACAGCGCAGTACAGGCCCTTCGGCCCTCGATGTTGCGCCGACCTGTGTAAAACCACTCTAAAGCCCATCTACACTATTCCCTTATCATCCATATGTCTATCCAATTACCATTTGAATGTCCTTAGAGTTGGTGATTCCACTACTGTTGCAGGCAGGGCATTCCACGCCCTTACTACTCTCTGAGTAAAGAACCTACCTCTGACATCTGTCCTATATCTATCTCCCCTCAATTTAAAGCTATGTCCCCTTGTGCTAGACATCACCATCCGAGGAAAAAGGCTCTCACTGTCCATACTATCTAATCCTCTGATCATCTTGTATGCCTCAATTAAGTCACCCCTTAACCTTCTTCTCTCTAACGAAAACAGCCTCAAGTCCCTCAGCCTTCCCTCATAAGATCTTCCCTCCATACCAGGCAACATTCTGGTAAATCTCCTCTGCACCCTTTCCAATGCTTCCACATCCTTCCTATAATGCGGCGACCAGAATTGCACGCAATACTCCAAATGTGGCCGCACCAGAGTTTTGTACAGCTGCAACATGACCTCATGGCTCCGAAACTCAATCCCTCTACCAATAAAAGCTAACACACCGTACGCCTTCTTAACAACCCTCTCAACCTGGATGGTAACTTTCAGGGATCTATGTACATGGACACTGAGATCTCTCTGCTTATCCACACTACCAAGAATCTTACCATTAGCCCAGTACTCTGTCTTCCTGTTATTCCTTCCAAAATGAATCACCTCACACTTTTCTGCATTAAACTCCATTTGCCACCTCTCAGCCCAGCTCTGCAGCTTATCTATGTCCCTCTGTAACTTGTAACATCCTTCCACACTGTCCACAACTCCACTGATTTTAGTGTCATTTGTAAATTTACTCACCCATCCTTCTACACCCTCCTCCAGGTAATTTATAAAAATGACAAACAGCAGTGGCCCCAAAACAGATGAGGTGCCATTACTGCCTCAATCGCCTTCAACCGGTCAGTGTACATCTTTCTTTTGCTGCTGAAATTCCTCCTTGATGAAGCTCATCAGTTGCTCCATCTGAGGCTTTCCCGCCGCTAATGACTCTTCCTCCTCCGCCATTTTCACAATTGGTGCTGCTTCACAAGTCTCCTCCAACTCCTTTGGCAGGTCCCGCATCATGTTCTGCCAGGTCTGATAGCCAGTAAATATGCCAATCCAGGGGACAGTTTCTTCCCATCACACTTTCCAGTCCACTTTTCTGCAGAATCTACCCAAAACATGGGTGAGAAGGGCCAAAACCAACACCTTCGAGTCTTAGCCAACTTGTGTGCGACCACTCCTTCCATCGGAAGTCATGAGCCACCTCTTTGTTTTGCTTTATCCTCCCTTGGGATGTGGGCATTGCTGCCAATGCCAACGTTTGTTGCCCATCCCTATTCTCTTCTTGAACTGAGAGTCTCGCTTTCAGAGGGAATTTAAGAGTCAACCGAATTTGTGTGTGTCTGGAGTCACATGTAGACCAGGTTAAGGACGGCAGATTTCCTTCCCTAAAGGATATTAGTGAACGAGATGAGTTTTTACAACAGTCAACAATGGTTTCATGGTCATCATTAGATTTTTAATTACAGATTATTATTGGATTCAATTCCAGATTTTTATTGAATTCAAATTCCACCAACTGCTATGGTGGAATTCAAACGCAGATTCCCAGGATCCCAGAGGGTTACCCTGGGTCCCTAGATTATTATCCCAGAGACAATACCACTACGCCACTGCAGTCCTTGTGGTGAAGGTACAGTCATAATTGTGAGGGATTCAGACTTGACACCAAGTCATTACAGCAAACCTATTGGTAAACAACAGAGATCAACATATTACAGTGTCTAGGTACTAATTTACAGGTCCAAGCAGATCACACTTTATCTGTGAAGCTAATGGACAGTAATGTGGGTTGTCTGCTTATTTGTGTTCAGCTTCTTAGGTGATAGATTGCAGCCGTCAGTTATGTCCACAGTCCCTTTCTTTTATCCCTTTTTTCCTTGGGATGACCCAATAGATCCAATCACACTTTGTCATAGAGAGTCTTTTATTCTGCTCGGACTCCGTTCATGTACACTTATTCTGTTTTTCTCTCTCCCGCTCAGCATTATGCAGCAGCATCGTTTTTCGTTGCTCTTTCTGAATCTTATGACTTTTCCCTTACCAGTTCATCAGTCACCAAGTCAACCATTGCGTTGGAGGGAAAAATACAGCTATTCGACTTTAGTGTGCTACCGTCTCCCACTCATGGGATACTAGACGAAGACTGTTGGAGTTATAAATTTGGCCTTTATTACAACGCTATAGCAAGCGCTAGCGGCATTCCAAGTTGGGACGCCAGAGTGCTCAGATTCGAGGATTCTACAGACAGTTACACTTCAGATTCGGTTACAAGAAATTAGCACATACCAATCATCCGTTACTAGTTTTCTTTGTCCAATATCGATTAAGATTATATCATACATAGCATATGAGAGCAACTGACCAATCATCACTAATGCATGCTGACAATCATGGAAATATCAAATCAGTATAAAGACACGTACATGCTGTCTTCTAATATTTATCATTGGCTCCCCATGATCAAGAATGAGGATATCAATCACCCGCTTGTCTGACTCTTCTAACTTATAATCCATTTCCCAAGGTAAAGAATGGCCTGCTACATTAACAGTTCTGGATAGTTATATCTTCTTCCAGACAATTTGACACCGTTGAAAGATGCTACATTGTTCCCTTGTTATTTTTGATCTGCAGCTTATCCTTTCCTGGGCCCCATCACCAGTGAGATGTGACCTTGCTTCCTGTAGCTGACAACTTTAACTAAACAGCTTGTGTGTGTAATACACATCAATACAGAAGTATTTAACCCATTCAGCATTTATCGGATAGCTAAATTCAATATAAGGTCTAAAAAATACACCCTTTCACCCGGCTTAGCAATTTGTTACACAATGGCAGTTGTTTCTGTAGCCTGTGGATTTAACCAATCATAAGAATTTCTCTCATCTTATTCCATATCTTAAGATACATAATACTTTTGTAACAGATTACGTTTGTCTTCCATTCTGCATTAGGGTTAGCTTATACTTCATATCTGCATATACATCTTGCACTTCAATGACAATTAAATTTCATGACAATTTAAGACAATTCTTCCATGGAATGTGTGATTCACTGGCAAGGCCACCATTTGTTGCCCGTACATAATTGCTCTTGAGAATGTTGATGGGACAGATGCCAACATTGTACCGTGAGGCATGATGGTGAAATGAAATGAAAATCGCTTATTGTCACAAGTAGGCTTCAAATGAAGTTGGTGTGAGAAGCCCCTAGTCTCCACATTCCTGCACCTGTTCAGGGAGGCTAATATGGGAATTGAACCGTGCTGCTGGCCTGCCTTTGTCTGCTTTCAAAGCCAGCGATTTAGCCCTGTGCTAAACCAGCCCCAGGTAAAAGAAGCCAAGAGATTTGTCTGTGAAAAACTGCAGCTGAAGCAGAATGACTTTGGTTGCTCTTTTCAAACCACAGTGTGTGTTTTAACCCGTACGATGGACAAATAATTACCCAAGTATTTTAGTTCAGAGTTTATTTACCAGAGACAACATTATTTACTTAAGTAATCACACGTTCATGCACATAGGACTATAACTATCACACTTAAACTTAACTTCCAGGTGACGGCCAGATATAGAGTAGATATGGCCTTATCTATTTCCTAACTTCAGGGGGCTGGAGTTCTTGGAGGTCGTCTGGGTTCTGTTTTGTTCTTCAATGGATGTTGTGGGCCCTTGAACTTGACTGGTGTTGATAGCTTGCTGCTGTCGAAGATCAGTCAGAAAAGACCAATCAAAAGAGAAAGAATGCAGGCCTGCGCTGCCTTTTAACCGGCTTGAGTTTTCCCTGCCCCTTTTGTGGGTGGCCTCTGGGTCGCTGTCAATCAATTGCTCAGGGTTCCACCCCCTGATCGGTTACGTCCAATTAAAGGCTGCCACATCAATTTTGGGGTGGACATTCAGTGGCCAATCCTGGGAGTGTTCCGATCAGGGGCTGCTGCCGTTTTTGCGGGAGGCCATTTTAGATGGCCACACTTTCTTGGGACAACAACTTGCAACTGGACATTTCATTGATAATACTTTGTTTTGGAGCATTGGGGATAAGACTCTCTCTCAAGGTTGAATGATGCCTAGAAGCTGAAGGATTATTTAACTAAAACCTTATAAAACACAACAACTCCTGTGATTTCATGGGTGATAACCCCAGGGATCAACCTTAGCAAGTTCAGACCCAAGTTTGGAAGCTCACAACGGACACCCTCCAGAGCCGGCCTGGCCAAATTCTCTCGAAGCGGGTCGTATATTTTTGTTCACGCAGTGACGGCAGCACGGTAGCATTGTGGATAGCACAATCGCTTCACAGCTCCAGGATCCCAGGTTCGATTCTGGCTTGGGTCACTGTCTGTGCGGAGTCCGCACATCCTCCCCGTGTGTGCGTGGGTTTCCTCCGGGTGCTCCGGTTTCCTCCCACAGTCCAAAGATGTGCAGGTTAGGTGGATTGGCCATGATAAATTGCCCTTAGCGTCCAAAATTGCCCTTAGTGTTGGGTGGGGTTACTGGGTTATGGGGATAGGGTGGAGGTGTTGACTTTGGGTAGGGTGCTCTTTCCAAGAGCCGGTGCAGACTCGATGGGCCGAATGGCCTCCTTCTGCTCTGTAAATTCTATGATATGAATCCTGAAACTTATGTAGCTATTTAAATAAACACATAACTGAAGTCTGAGTTGAATATTAAAAGCTGTATTTAAAGGTAAATCAAATTGTCAGTGAGTATTCAATTTTGTCTGCTTCCATCAGTTGATGCCAGCTGGGGCACCAACAAGGTGGGCAACACGGTAGCACGGTGGTTAGCACAGTTGCTTCACAGCTCCAGGGTCCCAGGTTCGATTCCCGGCTTGGGTCACTGTCTGTGCGGAGTCTGCATGTCCTCCCAGTGTGTGCGTGGGTTTCCTCCGGGTGCTCCGGTTTCCTCCCACAGTCCAAAGATGTGCAGGTTAGGTGGATTGGCCATGCTAAATTGCCCTTAATGTCTAAAATTGCTCTTAGTGTTGCGTGGGGTTACTGGGTTATGGGGATAGGGTGGAGATGTGGGCCTGGGTCATGTGCTCTTTCCAAGAGCTGATGCAGACTCGATGGGCCAAATGGCCTTCTGTACTGTAAATTCTGAGGTGATGGTGAGCTGTGCTCTTGAACTGTTGCAGCCCATTTGGTGTAAGTATGTGGGACAATGTGTGACGTGGAGGAGAGCTTTCAGGTTTTGGTGTTCCAATGCACCTTCTGCCTTTGTTCCTCCAGGTGGTGGAGGATGTGGGTTGCAAAAGTGAATTTGAGGCTTGGTGAGTTGCTGCAGCACATCCTGTATCTGGTACACACTGCTGCTGCTGTGCCATTGGTAAAGGGAATTAATGTTTAAAGTGAAATGAAAATCGCTTATTGTCACGAGTAGGCTTCAATGAAGTTGCTGTGAAAAGCCCCTAGTCGCCACATTCCGGCACCTGTCCGGAGAGGCTGGTACGGGAATCGAACCGTGCTGCTGGCCTGCTTGGTCTGCTTTAAAAGCCAGCGATTTAGCTCAAGTGAGCTAAATCAGCTCACCAGTGGTGAATGTGGTGCCAAGCAATTGGGCTACTTTGCATTGGATGGTTGTGTGTTTTTTAAATGTTATTCTAGACACATCCATGTAAGTAAGGGATTTTCCATCAGACTCCTGACTTGTACCTTGTAAATGTTGGACCGGCTTTGAAGAGACAGGAGGCGAGTTACTCACTGCAGAATTCCTAGTCTCTGACCAGCTCATGTAACCAAGTATTTGTGTCCAGTTAAATAATCCCAGGTTATTTGTTATGGCTTCCCTCCAATTCTCTCCCTGACCCTCTCAAATGTGTTTGTGCTCTCTGGTTCCAAAAGAGACAAAGAAACAAAACTTGAGTGACTGGAGATCAAATATTTACCTACTGGATGGAGTAGTGAGAGTGATTATCATACACTATCATGTCGGGTAAGATGGAATGAGCGACAATAATGGATTGATAAATGGGGATGTATGAAAATACTTAGATAGGGAAGTCTCAGATATGCTGAAACTTAACTGGATATGAGGAGTTGATTTGAAGGTAAGCTTGGTAAGGTGGAGTAGGTTGGGATTGCTGAACAGGAGATAGGTGTGGTAGTCACCACTGTTTGTATATATGACGTATATGAGAAGTAATACGGTAAGGCTCCTGTACTACAGGTACAAGGGTAGATCCCTGCTTGTTGGCTCCGCCCAGTAGGCGGAGTATAAATGTGTGTGCTCACCGAGCTGCAGCCATTTCAGCAGCAGCTGTAGGAGGCAACACATCTCTGCTTAATAAAGACTCGATTACACTCAACTCTCGTCTCGTCGTAATTGATAGTGCATCAATAGGTAAATCATTAAGTTGTGTACTACATTTCACTTGAGACCAGGGCAGCTGCTAACCCTCTCCGCCACCTCCTAACATCTCTTCCCTGTCATTGTTGCTCCTATTGTTCTTTGCAACTCAAAACTGATGAAGCTTTGGAGGAATATCGGGAAAGTAGGACGAATCTCAAACGCGCAATAAAGAGGGCTAAAAGGGGTCATGAAATATCTTTGGCTAACAGGGTTAAGGAAAATCCCAAAGCATTTTATTCGTATGTAAGGAGCAAGAGGGTAAATAGAGAAAGGATTGGCCCACTTAAAGACAAAAGAGGGAATTTATGCGTGGACTCAGAGGAAATGGGTGAGATTCTTAATGAGTACTTTGCATCGGTATTCACAAAGGAGAGGGACAAGACGGATGTTGAGGCTAGGGATGGATGTTTAAATACTCTCGGTCAAGTTGTCATACGGAAGGGGGAAGTTTTGGGTATTCTAAAAGACATTAAGGTGGACAAGTCCCCAGGACCGGATGGGATCTATCCCAGGTTACTGAGCGAAGCGAGAGTCGAAATAGCTGGGGCCTTAACAAATATCTTTGCAGCATCCTTGAGCACGGGTGAGGTTCCGGAGGACTGGAGAATTGCTAATGTTGTCCCTTTGTTTAAGAAGGGTAGCAGGGATAATCCAGGGAATTATAGACCTGTGAGCTTGACGTCAGTGGTAGGCAAACTGTCGGAGAAGATACTGAGGGATAGGATCTATACACATCTGGAAGAAAATAGACTTATCAGTGATAGGCAGCATGGTTTTGTGCAGGGAAGGTCATGTCTTACAAACCTAATAGAATTTTTTGAGGAAGTGACAAAGTTAATTGATGAGGGAAGGGCTGTAGATGTCGTATACATGGACTTTAGTAAGGCGTTTGATAAGGTTTCCCATGGCAGGTTGATGGAAAAAGTGAAGTTGTATGGGGTTCAGGGTGTACTAGCTAGATGGATAAAGAACTGGCTGGGCAACAGGAGACAGAGAGTAGTGGTGGAAGGGAGTGTCTCAAAATGGAGAAGGGTGACTAGTGGTGTTCCACAGGGATCCGTGCTCGGACCACTGTTGTTTGTGATCTACATACGGGGAGGACGTGCAGACTCCACACAGACAGTGACCCAGCCGGGAATCGAACCTGGGACCCTGGAGCTGTGAAGCATTGATGCTAACCACCATGCTACCGTGAGGCCCCGAGTCTGATTAGCAAGTTTGCAGATGATACTAAGATTGGTGGAGTTGCAGATAGCGAGGAGGACTGTCAGAGAATACAACAAAATATAGATAGATTGGAGAGTTGGGCAGAGAAATGGCAGATGGAGTTCAATCCAGGCAAATGCGAGGTGATGCATTTTGGAAGATCAAATTCAAGAGCGGACTATATGGTCAATGGATGGGTCTTGGGGAAAATTGATGTGCAGAGAGATCTGGGAGTTCAGGTCCATTGTACCCTGAAGGTGGCAACACAGGTTGATAGAGTGGTCAAGAAGGCATACAGCATGCTTGCCTTCATCGGACAGGGTATTGAGTACAAGAGTTGGCAGGTCATGTTACAGTTGTATAGGACTTTGGTTAGGCCACATTTGGAATACTGCGTGCAGTTCTGGTCGCCACATTACCAGAAGGATGTGGATGCTTTGGAGAGGGTGCAGAGGAGGTTCACCAGGATGTTGCCTGGTATGGAGGGTGCTAGCTATGAAGAAAGGTTGAGTAGATTAGGATTGTTTTCGTTGGAAAGACGGAGGTTGAGGGGGGACCTGATTGAGGTCTACAAAATTATGAGAGGTATGGACAGGGTGGACAGCAACAAGCTTTTCCCAAGAGTGGGGGTGTCAGTTACAAGGGGTCACGATTTCAAGGTGAGAGGGGGAAAGTTTAAGGGAGACGTGCGTGGAAAGTTTTTTACGCAGAGAGTGGTGGGTGCCTGGAACGCTTTACCAGCGGAGGTGGTAGAGGCGGGCACAATAGCATCATTTAAGAAGCATCTAGACAGGTATATGAATGGGCGGGAACAGAGGGAAGTAGACCTTGGAAAATAGGAGACAGGTTTAGATAAAGGATCTGGATCGGCGCAGGCTGGGAGGGCCGAAGGGCCTGTTCCTGTGCTGTAATTTTCTTTGTTCTTTGTTCTTTACTCCTGACTGCACACAGTAGCAATTCCAGGGAAGTAGTATGAATCTCTGTGTTACATTTGTTTCTTAAGAATAATTCTAGAGATCACCTGGTTCCTCTAAATTTAATTTCTGCATTAGACATTTAAATATCGATCTTTATATGGTATCACGTGGGTGAGCATCATGTCCATGGTACAGCTGGAGATACAAAATCCAAAAGGAAACATTCAATCAAGTTGAAATCAGAGAATTGAATGCGTATTGCCGAACAATGGTTGAGTTTCATCACTTGCCTTACCTGTATTTTTGCACCTAATCTCTGTGTTATTACCTTCTTTTCAGCTTGGAGATATCAAGTGTACTGATCAAACAACAACATCTTCCTTATCATTCTTAAACTGTGATATTTCTCACCCAGTGTTCAAGAGGACAACAGCAGTAAGTACTAAAACCTTTTACTTTCACATTTGTTGTTGAAAAACATTTTGTTAAGGCATTAATAATTTTATAATAATAACAGTACAAATATAAATATCATCATAGCGCAAAGACCAACTCCCTCCCTCACAAGTCCCACCTCTTCTAAACAATAATCTAACTCACCCCCTTCCCCCCCCGCCCCCGGCCACGCTCTAGCAACACTTTCTTCACTCGCGGGGTTTTACCCGCCCACATAAAACCCCAAATCACTTTATTTATCCATTTAAAAAAGGCTCTTGGGGTAAAGATGGGGAGGCACTGAAAAACAAACATAAACCTCGGGAGGACCGTAATTTTCACGGTCTGTCTCTCCCTGCCAGTGACAGCGGGAGCATGTCCCACCTTCGAAAGTCCTCCTTTATCTGTTCTACTAGCCAGGTCAGATTTAGTTTATGTAACAGCCCCCAGTCCCGTGCCACCTGATTTCCCAAATAACGAAAGCTTCCTCCCACCACTCTGAATGACAGCTCTCCCAATCTCCTCTGCTGCCTCCTTGCCTGGATTGCAAACATCTCTCTTTTCCCCATATTCAATTTGTACCCCGAAAACCGGCCAAATTCTCATAAAATCCTTACAATTTCTCCCATCCCCCATAACGGGTCAGAAATATACAGGAGCAGGCCGTCGGCGTATAGCAAGACTCTGTGTTCTACCCAAACCTAATAGAATTTTTTGAGGAAGTGACAAAGTTAATTGATGAGGGAAGGGCTGTAGATGTCGTATACATGGACTTTAGTAAGGCGTTTGATAAGGTTTCCCATGGCAGGTTGATGGAAAAAGTGAAGTTGTATGGGGTTCAGGGTGTACTAGCTAGATGGATAAAGAACTGGCTGGGCAACAGGAGACAGAGAGTAGTGGTGGAAGGGAGTGTCTCAAAATGGAGAAGGGTGACTAGTGGTGTTCCACAGGGATCCGTGCTCGGACCACTGTTGTTTGTGATCTACATAAATGACCTGGAGGAAGGTATAGGTGGTCTGATTAGCAAGTTTGCAGATGATACTAAGATTGGTGGAGTTGCAGATAGCGAGGAGGACTGTCAGAGAATACAACAAAATATAGATAGATTGGAGAGTTGGGCAGAGAAATGGCAGATGGAGTTCAATCCAGGCAAATGCGAGGTGATGCATTTTGGAAGATCAAATTCAAGAGCGGACTATATGGTCAATGGATGGGTCTTGGGGAAAATTGATGTGCAGAGAGATCTGGGAGTTCAGGTCCATTGTACCCTGAAGGTGGCAACACAGGTTGATAGAGTGGTCAAGAAGGCATACAGCATGCTTGCCTTCATCGGACAGGGTATTGAGTACAAGAGTTGGCAGGTCATGTTACAGTTGTATAGGACTTTGGTTAGGCCACATTTGGAATACTGCGTGCAGTTCTGGTCGCCACATTACCAGAAGGATGTGGATGCTTTGGAGAGGGTGCAGAGGAGGTTCACCAGGATGTTGCCTGGTATGGAGGGTGCTAGCTATGAAGAAAGGTTGAGTAGATTAGGATTGTTTTCGTTGGAAAGACGGAGGTTGAGGGGGGACCTGATTGAGGTCTACAAAATTATGAGAGGTATGGACAGGGTGGACAGCAACAAGCTTTTCCCAAGAGTGGGGGTGTCAGTTACAAGGGGTCACGATTTCAAGGTGAGAGGGGGAAAGTTTAAGGGAGACGTGCGTGGAAAGTTTTTTACGCAGAGAGTGGTGGGTGCCTGGAACGCTTTACCAGCGGAGGTGGTAGAGGCGGGCACGATAGCATCATTTAAGAAGCATCTAGACAGGTATATGAATGGGCGGGAACAGAGGGAAGTAGACCTTGGAAAATAGGAGACAGGTTTAGATAAAGGATCTGGATCGGCGCAGGCTGGGAGGGCCGAAGGGCCTGTTCCTGTGCTGTAATTTTCTTTGTTCTTTGTTCTTTACTCCTGACTGCACACAGTAGCAATTCCAGGGAAGTAGTATGAATCTCTGTGTTACATTTGTTTCTTAAGAATAATTCTAGAGATCACCTGGTTCCTCTAAATTTAATTTCTGCATTAGACATTTAAATATCGATCTTTATATGGTATCACGTGGGTGAGCATCATGTCCATGGTACAGCTGGAGATACAAAATCCAAAAGGAAACATTCAATCAAGTTGAAATCAGAGAATTGAATGCGTATTGCCGAACAATGGTTGAGTTTCATCACTTGCCTTACCTGTATTTTTGCACCTAATCTCTGTGTTATTACCTTCTTTTCAGCTTGGAGATATCAAGTGTACTGATCAAACAACAACATCTTCCTTATCATTCTTAAACTGTGATATTTCTCACCCAGTGTTCAAGAGGACAACAGCAGTAAGTACTAAAACCTTTTACTTTCACATTTGTTGTTGAAAAACATTTTGTTAAGGCATTAATAATTTTATAATAATAACAGTACAAATATAAATATCATCATAGCGCAAAGACCAACTCCCTCCCTCACAAGTCCCACCTCTTCTAAACAATAATCTAACTCACCCCCTTCCCCCCCCGCCCCCGGCCACGCTCTAGCAACACTTTCTTCACTCGCGGGGTTTTACCCGCCCACATAAAACCCCAAATCACTTTATTTATCCATTTAAAAAAGGCTCTTGGGGTAAAGATGGGGAGGCACTGAAAAACAAACATAAACCTCGGGAGGACCGTAATTTTCACGGTCTGTCTCTCCCTGCCAGTGACAGCGGGAGCATGTCCCACCTTCGAAAGTCCTCCTTTATCTGTTCTACTAGCCAGGTCAGATTTAGTTTATGTAACAGCCCCCAGTCCCGTGCCACCTGGATTCCCAAATAACGAAAGCTTCCTCCCACCACTCTGAATGACAGCTCTCCCAATCTCCTCTGCTGCCTCCTTGCCTGGATTGCAAACATCTCTCTTTTCCCCATATTCAATTTGTACCCCGAAAACCGGCCAAATTCTCATAAAATCCTTACAATTTCTCCCATCCCCCATAACGGGTCAGAAATATACAGGAGCAGGCCGTCGGCGTATAGCAAGACTCTGTGTTCTACCCCCTCTTGCACCCACCCTGTTCCAGCCCCTTGAAGCTCTCAGTGCTATCACCAGTGGCTCTATGGCTAAAGCAAACAGCAGTGGGGCGAGGGGGCATCTGTACTTCGTCCCCCGGTGCAATTTTAAATAGTCTGACGTCAACCGATTCGTTCGGACACTCGCCACCGGTGCCTGGTACAACAACCGGACCAAAACAATAAAGCCAAGCCCAAACCCGAACTGTTCCATCACCTCCCACAAATAGTTTCCATTCCACCTGGTCGAAGGCCTTTTCTGTGTCCATTGCGACCACTACTTCCGCCTCCCTTCCCTCTGGGGGCATCATGATCACATTTAGGAGCCTTCTAACATTGGCCGTTAGCTGCCTGTCCTTAACAAACCCCGTTTGGTCCTCCCTTATCACCTCCGGGACACATTCTTCTATTCCTGAGGCCAAGATTTTAGCCAACAGTTTGGCATCAATATACAATAGGGAGATTGGCCTGTA
This sequence comes from Scyliorhinus canicula, assembly GCF_902713615.1. Lineage (NCBI taxonomy): Eukaryota > Metazoa > Chordata > Chondrichthyes > Carcharhiniformes > Scyliorhinidae > Scyliorhinus > Scyliorhinus canicula. The sequence continues at coordinate 165,055,087 of NC_052157.1, forward strand.
TGACCCGCATAGCTCAGGGTCCTTCTCCCGCTTCAGGATCAGTGAGATCGAGGCCTGTGACATTGTCGGGGGAAAGCCCCCATTCCCTTGCCTCATTGAATGTCCTCACCAGCAGTGGGCCCAACATCCCAGAGAACTTTTTGTAAAATTCCACTTGGTAGCCGTCCGGTCCGGGGCCTTACCCGACTGTATGGCTTCCAGCCCCTCTGCTATTTCTTCAGTCCCGATCGGGGCTCCCAGCCCATCCACCAACCCTTTCTCCACCCTCAGAAACTCCAGCCCTGCCAGAAACTGCCTCATCCCTTCCATCCCAGCTGGGGGTTCCGATTTTATAGCCGGCTGTAAAACTCCTTAAACACCCTGTTCACCCCTACTGGGTCCAAGACTGTGTTCCCAGCTCAGTCCTTCACTCTACCTAACGCCCTGGCCACCTCCCTTTTCCTTACCTGATGTGCAAGCATTCTGCTGGCCTTCTCTCCATACTCATATATCGCCCCCCATGCCTTCCTCAGCTGCTCCACCGCCTTCCCCGTAGACAACAGACCAAACCCCATCTGTAGCCTCCGCAGCTCCTTCAATAACCCCGCCTCCGGGGCCTCCGCGTAACTTCTGTCGACCTGGAGTATTTCCCCAACCAACCTATCTATCTCTGCTCTCTCCACCTTCCTCCTATGGGCCCATATCGATATTAGTTCCCCTCTAACCACTGCCTTCAGCCCTTCCCAAACCATTGCTGCCGAGACTTCCCCCATGTCATTTATTTCGAGGTAGTTCTGGATGGACTCCCTCATACACCCGCACACCCCCTCGTCCGCGAACAGTCCTACGTCCAATCTCCATTGCGATCACTGGCCCCCCTCCTTGTATACCTGTAAATCCACCCAATATGGGGCATGGTCCGACACAGCAATCGCTGAATACTTGGTATCAACCACCCCCGCCTGTGGAGCCCTGTTCAGGATAAAATATCCGATGCAAAAAGAAAGAAAACTCCTCACTTGGCCAACCAAACTTCCATGGGTCTACCCCACCCATCTGCTCCATGAACCCCTTTAGTTATTTCGCCATTGCTGGCACCCTCTCTATCTTTGAGCTCGACCGGACCAACCTTGGATCAATGACTGTATTAAAGTCCCCCCCGCCATGATCAACTTGTGTGAATCCATGTCCGGGATCTTCCCCAATACCTGTCTATACTTTCACATTTTAAAAGTAGACATTCCTTGCTCTTCACCTAAAACGTGAACGTGCACATACACATGTACATGAGACAGTGTGGCCATTACATGTATGCACACATGTACATAAACAGTACCCCCCCCCCCCCCACATGTAGGCATACACCCTTTCCCCAAATGCATTCACATTCATCCGCACAGATGTAGGGGGGATATCGGGCCGTTCCTACCGTCGGGATCTTCCTGTCCCACAGACGGAGACCCCTGCCACGGGTTCCCTGGCAGTGGAGGGTCCGAACACCGGGAAACCCCATTGGCACCAGCGGCACGGAAGATCCTGCCGATGGAAATGCCACCCACGGCCAATGGCGGGCCGTGGAAATCCCACCCACGGCCAATGGCGGGCTGTGGAAATGCCACCCACGGCCAATGGCGGGCTGTGGAAATCCCACCCACGGCCAATGGCGGGCCGTGGAAATCCCACCCACAGTCATAGATATGAACAAATAACCAGAACCTGCATTTATATTGTACCAATAACATTAAAAATGTCCCATGATACTTCACAGTGGCATAATCAGAAATAAATAGATGCTAAGCATAGAAATCATAGAATTTACAGTGCAGAAGGAGGCCATTCAGCCCAAGTGTACAGAGGCCCCTGAAAGAGCCCACACCTCCACCCTATCCCCGTAACCCAGCAACCCCACCTAACCTTTGGACACTAAGGGGCAATTTAGCGTGACCAACCCATCTAACCCGCACATCTTTGGACTGTGGGAGGAAACCGGAGCACCCGGAGGAAACCCATGCAGACACGGGGAGAACGTGCAGACTCCACACAGTCACCCAAAGCCGGAATTGAACCCAGGTCCCTGGAGCTGTGAAGCAACAGTGCAAACCACTGTGCCACTGTGCCGCAAATGGAGAATATTAGGTAGATTCAAAAATAGATTGGATGAAGAGGTGAGTTTTAAGAATAATTTTAAAGAAAAAGAGAGAGAATCAAAGGCAAAGGAGTTTCTTCAGGGAATTCTAGAATCTAAGGCCAATTAAAGGAAAGTTATCATTATGAGATGACGAGTGGGGGGCACACAACGACAGAGTTGGAAGAACAGAGAGTTCAGGGATCAAGGAAGCTCGTTGCTAAAGTAAATGTTGGTCCCGTCAGAGGAGAAGATTGGGAAACTAATGGGAAAGAAAATCATCAAAAGGCTTTGAACAAATATTTTAGGCGGCTTTCTCCGTCCTACCGCCCCCGATTTCTGGTTCAGGACGCCGTCGCGATTCTCCGTTTCACCGGCTGGTCAATGGGGTTTCCCATTGTGGGTCAGCCCATCGCCGTCGGGAAAACCCCGGGTTTCTGGCAAAACAGAGAATCCCGGCGGCGGAGAATTCAGCCCTTTGTATCTATCTATTTATAGGGGAGGCAGTGGCCTAGTGGTAATACCACCGGACCAGTAATCCAGAGGCGCAGAGGTGATCCGGGTTCAAATCCCGCCATGGCAGATGGTGAAATTTGAATTCAATAAAAATCTGGAATTAAAGGTCTAAAGATGGTCATGAAACCATTGTTAATTGTTGTAAAACCCCATCTGGTTCACGAGTGCTTTTTAGGGAAGGAAATCTGCCATCCTTACCTGTTCTGGCCGACATGTGACTCCAGACCCACAACAATGTAGTTGACTCTTAACTGCTGTCAGGGGTGGGCAATAAATGCTGACCCATTTATGGCCAGAAACACCCACATCCCATGAACGAATAAAAAAAAATCTTCAAGGTAGAAGATAGTTGGAGGGAAGATGTGTAAAGTTAAGCATGAAGCAATAGGATGGGGTAGCAATATATGGGCAATGGTGACCAGATTGTGACAGGAAGAGACAGGAGTGAATAAACCTAAGAGTACGCCAGCAAATCTGATCAGAAGAAGGAAAAATGGCTTTAAATGAACAAAGGGTTAGGGGAAAAGAGATTTGGAAATCCAAAGATAAAAGTTGAGGCAATAGTTAGGTGGGAAAAGACTAGCTGATTGGAAGGGCGGAGAGCAGCGAGTTTATCAGTAATAGTGAATCACAGAGTAAGATCCATGCAGGGTACGACAGAAAACCAAAATTGAAGTCACTTTATCTGAATTCTTTGAATATCTGCCATAAAATGGATGAACTAGAGATAAAAATATAAATAACTGGTTTACATCTAATCACCATTACAGAGACATGACTACAAAGTGACATAGGTTGGGAAATAAATATTCCAGGGTACACAATATTTTGAAATGATGTGGAGATGCCGGTGTTGGACTGGGGTGAGCACAGTAAGAAGTCTTACAACACCAGATTAAAGTCCAACAGGTTTGTATCAAATCACTAGCTTTTGGAGAACTGCTCCTTCCTCGGATGATTTACCTGAGGAAGGAGCAGTGCTCCGAAAGCTAGCGATTTGAAACAAACCTGTTGGACTTTAAACTGGTGTTGTAAGACTTCTAACATTTTGAAAAGACAAGCAGAATAGAAAAGAAGGAGGACTCACCTTCAGGCAACAGAGAGCACCGGACCTGAGAGGAGCACTCTACAGGGAGTGGACGATAAAGGCAACGTGAGCTGTGAGGAGGATACAGAGATGCTTCAGTGGGATTTGGACAGGCTGAGTGAGTGGGACACATGCATGGCAGATGCAGTATAATGTGGATAAATGTGAGGTTATCCACTTTGGTAGCAAAAATAGAAAGGCAGATTATTATTTGAATGAGTGTAAATTGAGAGAGATGGATACTCAGTGAGACCTTGGTGTAATCGTGCATCAGTTGCTGAAAGTAAGCGCGCAGGTACAGCAGGCAGTAAAGAAGGCAAACGGTATGTTGGCCTTCATAGCGAGAGGATTTGAGTATAGGAATAGAGATGTTGTCCTGCAATTGTACAGGGCCTTGGTGAGGCCACATGTGGAGTAGTGTGTGCAGTTTTGGTATCATAATCTGAGGAAGAATGTTGTTGCAATGGAGGGACTGCAGCGAAGGTTTACCAAGCTGATTCCTGGGATGGCGGGACTGTCACATGAGGAAAGACTAAGTCGGTTAGGTTTATGTATATTGATGTTTAGAAGAGTGAGAGGGGATCTCATAGAAAATTACAAAATTCTAACAGGATTAGACAGGGTAGATTCAGAAAGAATGTTCCTGATGGTGGGGGAGTCCAGAACTCGGGATCATAGTTTGAGGATAAGGGTGCCTTTTAGGACTGAGGTGAGGAGAAATTTCTTCACCCAGAGAGTGGTGAATCTGTGGATTTCACTACCACAGAAAGTAGTTGAGACCAAAACGTTGTGTAATTTCAAGAAGGAGTTAGATATAGCTCTTGGGGCGAAAGGGATCAAGGGATATGGGGGAAAGGTGGGGTCAGGGTATTGAACCTGATGATCAGCCATGATCAGAATGAATGGCGGAACAGTATTGAAGGGCCGAATGGCCTCCTCCTGCTTCTATGTTCTATGTATGTTTCTATGTAGTGCAGGAGCCTCCTGTGGCCACTCCCTTTCTACAGATATACTGTTTTGAAGACTGTTGGGGGAGATGATTTGCAGGGGAAAGTAGCAGAAGCCAACTTCATGGCATTACGGGTGGGTGTGCTGCACAACAGGGGAGACGGAAGTGCGGCAGGGCTGTTGTGGTAGGGGATTCAATTGTCAGGGGAACATACAGGCATTTCTGCGGCTGCAAAAGAGACTTCAAGATGGTACATTGTCACCCGGGTGCCAGGGTCCCTGACGTCTCGGATCGTGTTTTCAGAATCCTTAAGGAGGAGAGGGAAGAGTCACAAGTCGTGGTATACATCGGTACCAATGAAATAGGTAAGAGAAGGGGATTTAAAACAGGAATTTAGGCAGCTAGGGTAGAAGCTGAGAGCCAGGACAAACCATGTTGTCATCTCTGGTTTGTTGCCGGTGCTAGTGAAGTGAGGAACAGGGAGAGAGTGCAGATAAACACGTGGTTGCAGGGTTGGTGTAGGAGGGAGGGTTTCAGTTACGTGGATAATTGGAGCACATTCTGGGGAAGGTGGGACCTGTACAGATAGGACGGTTTACACCTGAACCAGAGGGGCACCAATATCCTGGGAGGAAAATTTGCTACGGCTCTTCGCGGGGGGGGGGAGCGTTTAAACTAATATGTCAGGGGGATGGGAAAACGAGCTGTAGTCCAGAAGCCAGTGTTGAGAGTAGTGAGGTACTGAGGAGGGTATCAAGGTAGCAGGAGTGTACCGACAGACAGAAAGGTGGGTTGAAGTGTGTCTACTTCAATGCAAGGAGCATCCGGAATAAGGTAGGTGAACTTGGAGCGTGGATTAGAATTTGGGACTACGATGTTGTGGCCATTCGGAGACATGGTTAGAACAGGGACAGGCATGCTTGTTGGAAGTTCCGGGGTATAGATGTTTCAGTAAGAGTAGGGAAGGTGGTAAAAGAGGTGGAGGAGTAGCATTGTTAATCAAGGATAGTTTGACGGCTGCAGAAAGGCAGTTCGAAGGGGATCTGCCTACTGAGGTAATATGGGCCGAAGTTAGAAATAGGAAAGGAGCGGTCACGTTGTTAGGAGTTTTCTCTAGGCCCCCAAATAGTAATAGAGATGTGGAGGAAGAAAACAGATTATGGATAGGTGTGGAGGTCTCAGGTTAGTTGTCATGGGTGACTTTAACTTTCCATATATTGATTGGAACCTCTATAGGTCGAACAGTTCGGATGGGGCAGTTTTTGTACAGTGTGTGCAGGAGGGTTTGCTGACACAATATGTGGATAGGCCAACAAGGGGGGGGGGGGGGGGGGGGGACATTAGATTTGGTACTGGGTTAGATTTGTTTGTGGGAGAGAACTTTGGAGATAGTGACCACAATTCGGTGTCTTTCACTATTGCAATGTAGAGGGATAGGGCCATACGGCAGGGCAAGGTTTATAATTGGGGAGGAGTAATTATGATGCGATTAGGCAAGAATTAGGAAACATAAGATGGGAACAGAAACGGTCAGGGAAAGGCACAAATGAAAAATGGAGCTTGTTCAAGGAACAAATACTGCGTGTCCTTGATAGGTATGTCCCTGTCAGGCAGGGAGGAAATGTCTGTGTGAGGGAACCATGGTTCACAAAAGAGGTTGACCGTCTTGTCAAGAGGAAAAAGGAAGCGTACGTAAGGATGAGAAAACCAGGTTCAGTTGGGTCGCTTGAGGGTTACAAGGTAGCAAGGAATGTGCTAAAACAAGGGCTTAGGAGAGCTAGGAGGGGGCATGAGAAGTCCTTGGCGGGTCAGATCAAGGAAAACCCCAAGGCTTTTTACTCTTATGTGAGAAATAAAAGAATGACTAGGGTGAGGGTAGGGCCGGTCAAGGACAGTAGTGGGAACTTGTGCATGGAGTCAGAAGAAATAGGAGAGGTGTTGAATGAATACTTTTCTTCAGTGTTCACCAAGGATAGGGGCCGTGTTTTTAGGGATGAGAGTGTGATACAGGCAGGTAGACTGGAGGAGGTAGATGTTCTGAGGAAGGATGTATTAGCAATTTTGAAAAACCTGAGGGTCGACAAGTCCCCTGGGCCAGAAGGGATGTATCCAAGGATTCTTTGGGAGACAAGGGATGAGATTGCAGAGCCTTTGGCTTTGATCTTTGGGTCCTCACTGTCCACGGGGATAGTGCCAGAGGACTGGAGAGTGGCGAATGTTGTTTCTCTGTTCAAGAAAGGAAATAGGAATGACCCTGGTAATTATCGGCCAGTTAGTCTTACTTTGGTGGTCGGTAAGTTAATGGAAAAGGTCCTGTTGTATATTTTGGACCCGCTAGAGGGGATGGAGAAGGTCATGCGGATACTTGGGGACTTTGGGAGCTTCTCGGGGTACAAGTTGAACGTGGGGAAAAGTGAGCTGTGTGTAATCCACACCAGGGGCCAGGAGGAGAGACTGGGAGAGCTCCTGCTCAAGATAGTGGAGAGGAGCTTTCGATATTTAGGTATACAGGTGGCTAGGAGCTGGGATGCCCTACACAGGCACAACTTGTCTCGGCTTGTAGAGCAGATGGAGGGAGACTTTAAAAGGTGGGACATACTCCTGCTTTCCCTGGCGGGAAGAGTGCAAACTGTGAAGATGACGGTTCTTCCCAGATTCTTGTTCGTTTTTCAGTGCCTCCCCATTTTCATCCCCAAATCCTTTTTCAAGCGGGTAAACAAGGTTATCACGGGATTCGTTTGGGAAAATAAAACTCCGCGAGTCATGAGGGTATTCTTGGAGCATAGCCCGGGGTGGGGGGGGTGGGGGTGGGGGGCAGGAGGGGGGGGGGGGGGGTGGTTTGGCACCGCCGAACCTCTGCAGCTACTATTGGGCAGCAAATGTGGCCATGATTAGGAAGTGGGCAATGGAGGAGGGGTCGGTGTAGGGGCGGCATCATGCAAAGGCACCAGCCTAGGGGCACTAGTAACGGCACCACTGCCGTTCTCGCCGGCACGGTACACCACAAGCCCCGTGGTGTCGGCGTCACTGAGGGTCTGGGGTCAGTGGAGGAGGCACAGGAAGGAGGAGGGGGCCTCAGTTTGGACCCCGATACGGAACTCCCCGATACGGAGATTTGTTCCGGGCAGGATAGATGGGGGGTTCCAAGGCTGGTATAGGGCAGGCATTAGAAGGATGGGAGACCTGTTTATAGATGGGACTTTCCCCAGCGTGCAGGCACTGAAGGAGAGGTTCGGCCTCCCCCCCCCGGGAAATATTTTCAGATATCTCCAGGTTCGGGACTTTCTCAACATAGAACATAGAACATTACAGCGCAGTACAGGCCCTTCAGCCCTCGATGTTGCACCGTCCTGTGAAACCACTCTAAAGCCCATCTACACTATTTCCTTATCGTCCATATGCCTATCCAATGAACACTTGAATGCGTTTAGTGTTGGCGAGTCCACTACTGTTGCAGGCAGGGCATTCCACGCCCCTACTACTCTCTGAGTAAAGAACCTACCTCTGACATCTGTCCTATATCTATCTCCCCTCAATTTAAAGCTATGTCCCCTTGTGCTAGACATCACCATCCGAGGAAAAAGGCTCTCACTGTCCATGCTATCTAATCCTCTGATCATCTTGTATGCCTCAATTAAGTCACCTCTTAACCTTCTTCTTCTCTAATGAAAACAGCCTCAAGTCCTTCAGCCTTTCCTCATATGATCTTCCCTCCATACCAGGCAACATCCTTGTAAATCTCCTCTGTACCCTTTCCAATGCTTCCACATCCTTCCTATAATGTGGCGACCAGAACTGCACGCAATACTCCAAATGCGGCCGCAGCAGAGTTTTGTACAACTGCAACATGACCTCATGACTCCGAAACTCAATTCCTCTACCAATAAAAGCTAACACACCGTACGCCTTCTTAACAACCCTCTCAACCTGGGTGGCAACTTTCAGGGATCTATGGACATGGACACTGAGATCTCTCTGCTCGTCCACACTACCAAGAATCTTACCATTAGCCCAGTACTCTGTCTTCCTGTTATTCCTTCCAAAATGAATCACCTCACACTTTTCTGCATTAAACTCCATTTGCCACCTGTCAGCCCAGCTCTGCAGCTTATCTATGTCCCTCTGTAATTTGTAACATTCTTCCACGCTGTCCACAACTCCACCGACTTTAGTGTCATCTGCAAATTTACTCACCAATCCTTCTACGCCCTCCTCTAGGTCATTTATAAAAATGACAAACAGCAGCGGCCCTAAAACAGATCCTTGTGGTACACCACTAGTAACAGGACACCAGTCAGAACATTTCCCATCAACCACCACCCTTTGTCTTCTATCAGCTAGCCAATTTCTGATCCAAACTGCTGAATCACCCTGAATCCCATGCCTCTGTATTTTCTGCAATAGCCTACCTTGGGGAACCTTATCAAACGCTTTACTGAAATCCATATACACCACATCAACTGCTTTACCCTCATCCACCTGTTTGGTCACCTTCTCGAAGAATTCAATGAGGTTTGGGAGGCACGACTTATCCTTCACAAAACCATGTTGACTATCTCAAGAAACATAGAACATAGAACATTACAGCGCAGTACAGGCCCTTCGGCCCACAATGTTGCACCATCGTGTGAAACCCTTCTAAAGTCCCTCTACACTATTCCCTTATCGTCCATATGCCTATCTAATGACCATTTGAATGCGTTTAGTGTTGGTGAGTCCACTACTGTTGCAGGCAGGGCATTCCACGCCCCTACTACTCTCTGAGTAAAGAACCTACCTCTGACATCTGTCCTATATCTATCTCCCCTCAATTTAAAGCTATGTCCCCTCGTGCTGGACATCACCATCCGAGGAAAAAGGCTCTCGATGTCCACCCTGTCTAATCCTCTGATCATCTTGTATGCCTCAATTAAGTCACCTCTTAACCTTCTTCTTCTCTAATGAAAACAGCCTCAAGTCCTTCAGCCTTTCCTCATATGATCTTCCCTCCATACCAGGCAACATCCTTGTAAATCTCCTCTGTACCCTTTCCAATGCTTCCACATCCTTCCTATAATGTGGCGACCAGAACTGCACGCAATACTCCAAATGCGGCCGCAGCAGAGTTTTGTACAACTGCAACATGACCTCATGACTCCGAAACTCAATTCCTCTACCAATAAAAGCTAACACACCGTACGCCTTCTTAACAACCCTCTCAACCTGGGTGGCAACTTTCAGGGATCTATGGACATGGACACCGAGATCTCTCTGCTCGTCCACACTACCAAGAATCTTACCATTAGCCCAGTACTCTGTCTTCCTGTTATTCCTTCCAAAATGAATCACCTCACACTTTTCTGCATTAAACTCCATTTGCCACCTGTCAGCCCAGCTCTGCAGCTTATCTATGTCCCTCTGTAATTTGTAACATTCTTCCACGCTGTCCACAACTCCACCGACTTTAGTGTCATCTGCAAATTTACTCACCAATCCTTCTACGCCCTCCTCTAGGTCATTTATAAAAATGACAAACAGCAGCGGCCCTAAAACAGATCCTTGTGGTACACCACTAGTAACAGGACACCAGTCAGAACATTTCCCATCAACCACCACCCTTTGTCTTCTATCAGCTAGCCAATTTCTGATCCAAACTGCTGAATCACCCTGAATCCCATGCCTCTGTATTTTCTGCAATAGCCTACCATGGGGAACCTTATCAAACGCTTTACTGAAATCCATATACACCACATCAACTGCTTTACCCTCATCCACCTGTTTGGTCACCTTCTCGAAGAATTCAATGAGGTTTGGGAGGCACGACTTACCCTTCACAAAACCATGTTGACTATCTCAAGAAACATAGAACATAGAACATTACAGCGCAGTACAGGCCCTTCGGCCCACAATGTTGCACCATCGTGTGAAACCCTTCTAAAGTCCCTCTACACTATTCCCTTATCGTCCATATGCCTATCTAATGACCATTTGAATGCGTTTAGTGTTGGTGAGTCCACTACTGTTGCAGGCAGGGCATTCCACGCCCTTACTACTCTCTGAGTAAAGAACCTACCTCTGACATCTGTCCTATATCTATCTCCCCTCAATTTAAAGCTATGTCCCCTCGTGCTGGACATCACCATCCGAGGAAAAAGGCTCTCGATGTCCACTGTATCTAATCCTCTGATCATCTTGTATGTCTCAATTAAGTCCCCTCTTAACCTTCTCTCTAACGAAAACAGCCTCAAGTCCCTCAGCCTTTCCTCATATGATCTTCCCTCATTTCCGCTGGGGACATTTCCGCTGTTACCTCCGCGAAGGATATAGGACAGGGCGGTGTCTGGCATCTGGGTAGGAGGGGGGAAGGTGTCTGACATATATCAGGTGCTGCAGGAGGCGGAGGAAGCCCCAGTGGAGGAGCTGAAGGGCAAGTGGGAGGAGGAGCTGGATGAGGGCCTGTGGGCTGATGCCCTGGACAGGGTGAATTCGCCCGCATCATGAGCCATTCTCAGTTTGATTCAATTTAAGGTGGTGCACCTGGGCTCACATGACGACGGCAAGAATGAGCAAGTTTTTTGGGGTAGAAGACAGATGCGCGAGATGTGCAGGGAGTCCAACGAACCATTTCCATATGATCTGGGCATGCCCGGCGCTTAAAGAATTTTGGCAGGGCTTTGCGAGGGCTATGTCCAGGATTTTGGACACGCGGGTGAAGTCGAGTCCAACAATAGCGATCTTTGGGCTTTGGGGTGTTGGACAATCCGGGAGTGCAGGAAGCGAAAGAGGCCGAGGTGTTGGCCTTTGCCTCCCTGGTAGCCCGGAAGCGGATCCTGTTAATGTGGAGGGACTCGAAACCCCCGAGCGTGGAGACCTGGGTTAGCGATATGGCTGGGTTTCTCAGCCTAGAGCAAATAAAGTTTGCCTTAGAAAGGGTCCTTGATGGGGTTCTTCCGGCGGTGGCAACCTTCCCCTGACTTTCTAGGGGAGCAGTAAAGTGTCACCAGCAGCAGCAATGGGGAGGGGGGGGGGGGGCAAACAAACTTAAATTCTACAAATAGTCTTACACCAGGCCAGCCCCCGATTACACATCCCCGCTAATGCGTTTCACCCACATGCAGTTGCCCCTTAGTTCAAGTCCAGCTTTTCATGTCCAATGAATGTCCATGCCTCATCCGGCCTATCAAAATAATTGTGCCTGTCCTCGTACGTTACCCAAAGTCTCGCCAGGTGCAGGAGCCCAAACTTCACCCCTTTGCTGTGGAGGACCGCCTTGGCCCGGTTGAAACCCGCACGCCTCCTCACCAGCTCAGCTCTCAAGTCCTGGTAAATGCGAATCTCGCCGTTCTCCAACTTGCTGCTCTGCTCCTTCTTTGCCCACCGCAGGACCCGTTCCCTGTCTGTAAAGCGGTGGAACCTTATCACCATCGCCCTCGGTGGCTCGTTTGCCCTCGGCATCCTGGTGAGGACCCTATGCACCCCATCCAGCTCTAAGGGCCACGGGAAGGTACCCGCGCCCATCAGCGTCCCCTGCATTGTGGTCACATACGTGCTCGTGTCCACCCCCTCCACACCTTCAGGGAGGCCCAGGATCCGCAGATTGTGACTCCAAGACCTGTCTAGGTCATCCAGCCTCTCCTGCCATCTCTTGTGTAAGGCCTCGTGTGCCTCCACCCTGACCGCCAGGCCCAGGATCTCGTCCTTGTTCTCAGACACCTTCCTCTCCACCTGCTTGATCGCCTTCTCCTGTGCCTTCTGGACCTCCACCATCTTTTCCATGGAGGCCTTCATAGGGGCCAGTATCTCCGGTTTTAGCTCCGCAAAACAGCTCCTCAAGAAGTCCTGCTGCTATCTGGCCCGCTGGGCCCATGCTTCCCGATCTGCGCCGACCGCCATTTTGTTCTCCCGGACCCGCTCTGTCTTCCTCCCCGTAATCGCACGTTTTACGGCCCCGCTCCTGGTTCCCTCCATACAGCACCAGGGGGAACTTTTCCAGCGTCCGTTCCCACGCTGGCACCCTCCCTACAAGTGCCGCCGCCGCTCCGTTAAACGGCCCAAAATCCCGGTCCCGGCGGGAGCTGCCGTGTGTGTGACCTTGCTGGACATGGCCGCTACCAAAAGTCATTTGTTGGGAAAGTTATTACTTCGAGATTTGTTCTGGTCTAAGGTGTAAATTTTTACTTTTAAGACATGACAGATGAGGACAGCCGAGTGGAATGTGTAGCCAGTCACATGTGGGGAGTTTGGACCCTACCAGCGTCCTATATTACAAGCTCCGATAATTTATTCAAACTCTGTTCTCTGATGTAACTACTGTTAAGGGGCCTCTAAAATACTCACATCAGTGTTTCCTGACCATTGGTATTTTTGATCTCTACCCATACTGATTCTATTTTTTGATTTTCTGATCCAAGACCCTTTCTCACTAATGTATTTATGACATTGTGTATTATCAGGGTTACTATAGAGTTGTACAGTGCAGAAAAGGCCCTTTGGCCCATCGAGCCTGCACTGACAATAGCTACCCCTGATCTCACTTCCCACCATTTGTCCCATATCTTTGAATGTGATGGGTGTTTCAACTGCAAACTTACTTATTGTCCCCCTGCCCTCCAACCACGTTTTCGTCGACATCATATATATATAAAACAAACAATACGGGACACAGCACTGATCCTTGTGCGCTGCTGGATACTGGCCTCCAGTTACACGAAAGGCCTTTTACCACCACCCTTTGTGTCCTATTACTAAGCTAGTTTCAGATCCATCTCAACAAGTTTCCATGTGCTTCAACCTTCTGAGTCAGTCTCCCATGTGAGACCTGTAAATGCCTTCGAAAAAAATCCACATAAACTACATCAACTACACTTTCTTCATCCACACACTCGGTCACTTTATCAAAAGGTTCTACCAAATTTGTTAGGCATGGTCAATCCATCCCTTTCTGAATGGAAATTAATTCTCATCTTCAGAATTTCCTCCAATAGCTTCCCGACCACTGATGTGAGACTCACCAGACTGTAATTCCCTATTTATGCCTACCACCCTTCTTGAAAAGTGGAACAACATTAACTGTTCTCCAGTCCTCTTGCACTCCCCCCCCCCAAAGCCAGAGAGGAATTAAAAACCTGCATCAGAGCCCCTGCAACCTCCTGCCTCACCTCACAGCAGCCTGGGATAAAATTCATCCCGGCCTGGCTATTTGTCTATTTTTAAGTCTGTCAAAGTCTCCAACACCTCCTCACTTCCCATGACAAACTGCTGAAAGTTTCCACAGCCCCATTTCCTGAATTCTGTACCTATGTGTACAGGAAGGATGGTCGTCCTTCTCCTAAGTGAAGACCGGTGAGAAGTATTCCTATAACAACTCAGTAACGTCCTGCAGCTTCACACACAGATTGCCCCCTTGGTCTCTAATGGACCCTACTCTTTCTCTGGTTAACCTCTTCCTCTTAATCTATTTGGAGAATATCTCAAGGAGCTCCCTAATCTTATTCTCAAGCCTTTTTTCATGCCCCTTTTTTGCTCTTCTAATTGCTTTCTTCAGTTCCCTCTTGCACTTCCGATATTCCTATCGCGCTGCAGTTGTATTTCTCCCTTTGGACTTCCTAAAAGTATTTCTCTTACTCCTTATCCAGTCCTGCATTGTCCTGGACATCCTGGATTCCCTGAACATATTGCTCCTGCTTTCCCCCTATAGGGAACATGTTGGACCTGTAATCTCCCCTGTCGGGAACTCGGCGTGGCGGCTGCGGACTCAATCCAGTGGCGCCACAGTCAGGGGAAAGGGAATCCGCTGGCAGGGGAGACTTTATCAGTGGCTGGGGGCACTGTTGGGGGGGCGGTCAGGGGCTCACGAGCCGGCCAAAGGGGGGGGGGCACTATTTTGCACGCCGGGTCCGCACACGGCCGGCGCCATGCAACATGGCGCCGGCCGTTGCAGGCCGCTGCCGTGCACATGCGCGGCCACAGACTCGGCAATTCTCCGAGCCGTATCAGCAGCCAGAGCCGGGTGCTCTACACTGCTAGCACCCAACCAAACAGAGGATCGGTGGCCGTTTTGCGCCGAACTTTGGGTCGTAAAACACCACCGTTCCCATGCCGGTGTCAGAAAATTACTTCAAAATTGGAGAATCCAGCCCACAGTTCTTCTTTGACACAGGAATTGTGGTGGTGGAATACACTGGAGGGATCCAGTGTGCTGCAGTAGACTGTCAACTTTGTAACATCTTTGTTAAGGGTCTGGTCCAGAGTTCAGAAGGATGAAGCTTGGTGGCAAAATAGATATCATAGAAGCATAGAATTTACAGTGCAGAAGGAGGCCATTCGGCCAATTGAGTCTGCACCGGCCCTTGGAAAGGGCACCCTACTTCAGCCCACATCTTCACCCGATCCCCATAACCCAGTAACCCCACTTTTTGGACACAAAGGGCAATTTAACATGGCCAATCCACCTAACCTGCACGTCTTTCGGGATTTGTGGGAGGAAACCCACGCAGACACGGAGAGAATGTGCAAACTCCGCATAGACAGTGACCCAAGCTGGGAATCAAACCTGGGACCCCGGAGCTGTGAAGCAACAGTGCTAACCATCGTGCTACCGTGCCACCAAATCATCAGTAGAGATTAACTGAGCCCTGTGGTAGTTCATTGGCCTGTTTCTCTTTGCACTTCACCCTTGTGCAAGATGGACACTGAATCATCTATTTGCAAAGAAGTGTTTCAACAACTATCAGAACTCAGATTGGAAGCTGTCTGATAGCTTTAGGAATTGGCCAGTGGCACCCTGTACTGTAGACAGCCCAGTAGCCCTATGTCTGTCCCAAAATGCTCCAATCCTGCCCGGTTTGGCGAGAGTGGAGAATCTAGCAGGAGCCACATCGCCAGAAACCCACTGGTGTAAAAACACTTTGAAATTCTCTCAGTGGCGGGCTAATGGCAAGTTGGTTTTCCCGCTTCTTGGTGGCGTGATTGCTATTTGCAATCATTTGTAACTCATGAATGCTCATTTAAACAGCTGCTTGCTGAGATCTCATTGACCCTCCAACCTTACATCATGTCATGGGGAAATCAAGTCGGCCTGAGACGCGTTTGAAAAAGAGTGAGATGCACAAGGCAGACCTCAGTTCACTTGAGAGATTGAGGTAAATGCAGTTTACATAGCCTACCTGCCATAGCGCTGTGCTGCTCCTGTTGCACTGAATGCCACTCTTCTGGGATAGACCAGATCATGCCCTCCAGTTCCATGCTATGCGGGTCTTTATAGACAGTGTTGTGCCGTGGGACTCATGGACTGTCCACTCTAATGGAATTTGACCAGGGGTGGTGTCTAAGATGGGGGGTACAACAAAGACAAAGGGGGCAATGTGAAATGAGGGATGTCCAAGTTTGGAAGGGATAGGGCGAGGGGCACAATGGCTCGTAAAGGATGAGGATGAAGAACAATGAAAGGCAGAGGGAAGACAAAGGGCTGGCAACCTGGACACCGACAAAGTTCCATGAATCGCTCACAAACGAGGGGTTCAAGGGGATGTAGACTCGAGATGGGGTGAGCAAAAAATAAACAAAATAAATAATATTTATTGTCACAGTAGGCTTACATTAACACTGCAATGAAGTTAGTGTGATAATCCCCTAGTCGCCACGATCCGGCGCCTGTTCGGGTACACAGAGGGAGAATTCGGAATTCTCAGCTGGTACGAGAATTGAACCCACGCTGCTGGCCTTGTTCTGCATCACAAACCAGCTGTATAGCCCATCCATATGGGGCACGGGCACCTCACAGGTGATGGGCTTGGGAGGGGGGGGGGGGGCGCTGCGAGAAGGGTGGAAATGTCCACCACAAAAACAACTAGATCTAGGCTGTCTGTAGGGCTGGTTGCTGGGGATGAGGGCTACCCATTTAAACAGTGGCTGATGAATCTAGTGGGTCACCCTCAGATACGTGCTGAGGAGGCTACAAAGCTGCTCACAGCTCCACACTCTCCCTCTTGGAGAAAACCATAGGACTTTTTAAGATGAGATTCAGATACCAGGAGCAGTCAGGTGGCTCCCCGCAATATTCAATGGAGTGGGTTTCCCCATGATCACAATGAGATCATCATTCATCCTCTTCCTGGACTGCATAGTTCTTCCGGTGCGGTTGCCAACTGTGCTGACCATCTGGGCAGCAACCTCCCAGGCCGGAGAGGTGAGGTTGGTGTGCTTCCTAGAACCTTCCCCTGGGTCAAGGAGGTGCCTCTGCATGGAGACTCCTTAAATCAAGGCTGTGGGGGGCATGAGTTATGAGTTAGGGAGAACAGTCAGCGTAGTGGAGGTGAAGACAGGATCAGATCAACATTTTTCCTGTCAGGAATGTAACTACCTGATACAGAAAATGGTAAATTAATATGCTCATGTGTCTGGAGATACTGTGTGAGCAGGGAGACAATTGAAAGAAGAATAAATATTTGAGTGACTGCATTTTAACAGATCTCAACTTTTAGAACCGACTACACACACTGTTGTTTCTCTCTGATGCTGCATCTTATCTTCCTGTTTAATTAGTCTCCACTGCTACCCAGTCATCTTCTGTTACAGTCTCTGGTGCTTTATGAGCATTGCCTAGATGTTGTCGGCCAATAACATTTTGTGTTTAAGACTAATTTAATAGCACTTAACGTTGAACAGTGTTTCTAATCTGTTACCTTTGCTCAGTTTATTATAACTTTTTTCTTACCTTGATAATCAATTGTAATGACAGGCCGCATTTTCTATTTCTTGGGATCTTGGGATGGCCTCATTTAAGGAGGAATTTGCAATTGTCAGCATCAATGTCAGCAAGTAAGTAGTGAATCAAATAGTTGTATATTTTAATAGAATGTTGATACTATTTAATCTCTAATATTGTCTTCAGTTTGACTTGGCCTCGAATTTCATATGATCTGAAAATTCATGTAATCTATCCATATGTCCAAATTAAATTATTTGTCTGAATGGTAAATAAAGAAGTAGATCTCTGAAAAATGCTATAAGCACATCCTGCCAATCTGCAAAACATCCACATACCCTGACTCATTTCTTTCTACTTAATAATAATAAATAATCTTTATTGTCACAAGTAGGCTTACATTAACACTGCAATGAAGTTACTGTGAAAATCCCCTAGTCGCCACATTCCGGCGCCTGTTCGGGTACACTGAGGGAGAATTCAGAATGTCTAATTCACCTAACAGCACGTCTTTCGGGACTTGGAGGAAGAAACCAGAGCACCCGGAGGAAACCCACGTAGACACGGGGAGAATGTGCAGACTCTGCACAGACAGTGACCCAAGCCGGGAATCGAACCAGGGACCCTGGCGCTGTGAAGCTACAGTGCTAACCACTGTGCTACCGTGACACCCCGCTTCTTATCCATACTTCTCCACTTGCTTTAATACATAACAAATCTTTTATAAATGTCTTTTGTAAATCTATGTCCATTTAATTCTTTTTATTTTCTCAACTATTTTCCAATCGATGGTGACATTGTGTTAATATCATTGGATCAGTAATCCCGAGGCCCAAGCTCCAACAACATGTGTTCAAATATGAAACTATCATCAATTGACATAAAAACTCATCTGGTTCATGAATTCCTTGAGGGAAAGGAGACTGTCGTCCTCACCCAGTCTGGTCTACATGTGACTCCTGGCCCATGGCAATGTGGTTGAAACTAACTCCCGTCTGAAATGACTGAGCAAGCCTTTCAGTTCAAGGGGCAGTTAAGGTTGGACAACAAATACTGTCCTTGCCAGCAGCACCCATTAAAGAATAAATTTTAAAAGTCAATAAAATTAGTCATGAAGCTGCCCTTTATAGATTTTGCTGACCATTGCTGAATAGCCTGTACCCTTCTAAGTTTCAATCATTTGTGAACTCTAATTTAACCATAGCCAATTCCAGGAGTTATCTGTTCTCTGCCTCAGCAGGGTTAAATCATTTGCAATTCCCCATTACTTCGGTCCAATTATTACTTCTAAAATTGTTCCAAGAACCTGCATGTGTCTCTACGATCTCTTTTTTGGTCTCCTTCAGTATTCTCGGATGTATATTTGGGACTTGTTTTTGTACTTCCATTAGTCTTTTTTGTGACAATATCTCTTTATATATTTTCTTCTCTTCCTTCACAGTAAGAATGGAGTTGGAGATGCTATTCATGCTACCAAAAGTATTCCTGTGAGACATGGCTTGAATGTGTTCCTGAAAGCTGAGTAAGCGATATTTCAAGAATAAACCTTGAGCTTACTGCTTTTACAAAGTTACTGTTGGGCCTTTGTTATGAAAATAACATTTTCTCCAGAGTTGACAGTGGAAGTTGGGAACTTCCGCCATTGCAGCACAGATTGGGAGCAGGCTGCACATGCGCAGTTCTGCAGTGTAAGTTCTTCAGGTCCAGGATAGGCCCAACATGCTTGTGCATAAAGACAGAGAAAAAAAGGTGTGCAAACTTGAGTAAATGTAGCGCTATTGCTAGTGGGTATCCCAGGCAGCAGACAGGGAGAGGTCCCAAAGTGAGAGAGGACAGGGATGAGTCCCAAAAGAATGTTGCCTGGTATGGAGGGCATTAGCAATGAGGAGAGGTTGAATAAACTCGGTTTGTTCTCACTGGAATGATGGAGGTTGAGGGGCAACCTGATCGAAGTCTACAAAATTATGAGGGGCATAGACAGAGTGGATCGTCAGAGGCTTTTCCCCAGGGTAGAGGGGTCAATTACTAGGGGGCATAGGTTTAAGGTGTGAGGGGCAAGGTTTAGAGGAGATGTACGAGGCAAGTTTTTTACACAGAGGGTAGTGGGTGCCTGGAACTCGCTGCTGGAGGAGGTGGTGGAAGCAGGGACGATAGTGACATTTAAGGGGCATCTTGACAAATACATGAATAGGATGGGAATAGAGGGATACGGACCCCAGAAGTGCAGAAGATTTTAGTTTAGACAGGCAGCAGGTCGGCATGCACTGGTGTCTCCCTGCACGTACAGGCTTGGACAGGCTTGGAGGGCCGAAGGGCCTGTTCATGTGCTGTAATTTTCTTTGTTCTTTGTTTGGGTCACAGAGAGGGAACATGAACAGGAATAGGCCTGAGAGTGCCCAGAAGCTACGATGAGGTGTTCAGAGCTTGGAGCATCTCTTCCTGCACTGGTGAATTGAGCTCATTAGTGCAGGAAATGATTCTGAGTGCAGTCTCTGTGCAGCGTTCCCCACCGAGATCCGGAAAAGAAGCAGAGTCCTGTTTAATAGCAGGGCCATTCTAGCACTGCATGTGCAGGGAAACACCAGTGCCCAAAATGGCATTCTGTTTCATTTCCATTAAATCGTGCCCAGTATGTGTAAAAGTCCGATCAGCCATGATTTTATAAACGGCGGAGCAGGCTCAATGGGCTGAATGATCTGCTGCTGTTCCTATGTTCGCTGCTAACTTCTCAAAGGAATTTAGGAATTGATAGTAAATTTAGGCCTTCCCAGTGACTCTCAGCTTTGAGGAACAAACAAAGAACATCAGCATTATGTGTTTTTCTGTTGAGTTAGTCTGCTATCTGTAAAGAACATTAATGCTAGAATTATTCCTAATGAATCAAAATGTTCAATTTATTACAGAAATCAAATAACTAAAGTTGACATTCGCAGTGATGATGTGGATGAGACTGTAAAGTTTAATTTCCAGGTATGGTGTGCTATGTTTACCTGTGATTAATTGTCCCGACACAATCACAGCTTTGTTAAAATAATTCAAGTTCATCCAAACAGGTAAACCATTTTCCTCAAAGTGATAACTCAAATAAATTCATTCAACAGATATTGTCAAGTTAAACAGTTCCGAGTGTTGTTATGACACCCTGGGCTAGGGCGCAGTCAATTCCAACCCCCCTTGACCCGGAGTTGCAATACAATTGAATTAACTAATAATTATTAGAAAAATACCCAAAGTCTTTAGCCCTTAGCTGCCCAATAATTGTAGTCATCAGGTTTGTAAATTTAAACACAATTATGTTTATGATAACAGTAACTAATAAAATATGCAGCAAACACAACAGGTTAACTTTTATCTACTTCCTAATACCCCCCCCCCCCCCCCCCCCCCCCCCCCCCCCCACTTAAACGTGTCCCACCCACCACGCACACATAAAACAAACAGAGGGCAGGAGAGGGATGAATAATAATAAGTCAAAGGAAAAAAGATTGTTTGTTCCTAGTTGTTTCCTGGTTGTTTCTAGCATGCTGTCCTTCCAAACAGGCTTTCAGGTCGAGATTTCAGCTTTCCAGTCTGCCATAGTTTTCACTGTAGATTCAATCAGGTCTCTTCAGTTACTGAAATACAGCAGCTTTTCTGGGGAAAACACTAGAGAGAGAGGGCAGGTCCTTGTCTCTGTGAGTCCAGGTCACAACTCTGCTTCCTTAGGTCTCATCACGCTCAGGCAGGATCCAATCACTACCTGTTACCGGGCAAAATATAGCCTTTTGGCCAATTCATTGGCCACCAGCCAACCAGTTGAACCAATTCCTACCCCATCTCTCGGGTGCTACAAAGTCTGAGATCTGTTGCTCGTAAGCTAGCACAGTGTTCTCTTTTGTAACTTTTGAATTCCTTTCTTCCCCTCCTTGACTTAAAGGGTGGCAGTGCCAATGTACCCAGATGCCAGGGTGGCACTGTCAGGGATCAGGCCCAGATGGCCTCACCAGGTGGGGGGAGGGTGAGGGGGTGTTCCTGGGTAGCTACCCAAGGTTGGGGGAGGAAGAGGTCAAAATAGGTGGGGGGAGAGATTGGGGCTGCCAGGCAGAATGGCGGCCGATCTACAAGGTGCCTTTCCTGCTGGTGAGCAGAGAGAAACCCACCCCCCCCAGGACAAAAATAAACTTTAAAGTGCTGTTAAATAGTGAGCTGTTTCTCGGTGCTTAAGGTGTTGAAAAACACCCGGACAAATGCACCCTAAACCAAACATAGATTTTTGTTTTTCCAGTTAAATCGGACCCTGTATCTGCCATACATTTGCTCACTCACTCAACTTGTCCAAATCACACTGAAGGATAGAAACATACAAAATAGAAGCAGGAGGAGGCCATTTGGCCCTTCGAGCCTGCTTCCCCATTCATTCTGATCACTGCTGATCATCAAATTCAATACCCTGATTCCACCTTCCTCCAATATCCCTTGATCCCTTTGGTCATAAGAGCTGAAGTCATAGAATACCTATAGTGCAGAAGACGGCCATTCAACCCATCAAATCTGCACCAGTCCTTAGAAAGAGCACCCTACTTAAGCCCATGCCTCTACCCTAACCCAGTAACCCTACCTAACCTTTTGGACACAAAGGGGCAATTTAGCAAGGCCAAACCACCTAACCTGCACATCTTTGGACTGTGGGAGGATACCGGAGCATCCAGGAAACCTATGCAGACATGGGGAGAAAGTGCAAACCCCACACAGACAGTTACCCGAGGCTGGAATTGAACCCGGATCCTTGGAGCTGTGAGGCAGCAGTGCTAACCACTGTGCCAACTTCTTTCTTGAAATTACACGTTTTGGCCAGAACTACTTTCTGTGGTAGTGAATTCCACAGATTCACCGCTCTCTGGGTGAAGAAATTTCTCCTCACCTCAGCCCTAAAAGGTTTACCCCATATCCTCAAACTATGACCCCGAGTTCTGGACTCCCCCACCATCAGGAACATTCTTTCTGAATGTACCCTGTCTAATCCTGTTAGAATTTTGTAAGTTTCTATGAGATCCCCTCTCATTCTTCTAAACTCCAATGAATATAATCCTAACCAATTTAATCTCTCCTCATAAAACAGTCCATCAGTCCAGTGCATCAGTCGCTGAAAGTAAGCGCGCAGGTACAGCAGGCAGTAAAGAAGGGAAATGGGATGTTGGCCTTCATAGTGAGAGGATTTGAGTACAGGAATAGAGATGTTGTCCTGAGGACAGATATTCTTGCAATGGAGGGAGTTCGGTGAAGTTTTACCAGGCTGATTCCTGGGGTGGCCAGACTGTTTTATGAGGAGAGATTAAATCGGTTAGGATTACATTCATTGGAGTTTAGAAGAGTGAGAGGGGATCTCATAGAAACTTACAAAATTCTAACAGGATTCCATCTTAACTCTACTAGTTACATCTTGAAAGAATTCTAGTCGATTTGTCAAGCATGGTTTCACTTTCTTAAATCCATGCTGACTTTGTCTGATCATACTACTGCTTTCCAAATGCTGTGATATGAAATCCTTCGTAATGGACTCCAGTAACTTCCCTACTGCCAACCTTAGGCTCACTGGTCTATAGTTCCCTGTTTTCTCCCGACCTCCCTTTTTGAATAGCGGGGTTACATTCGCTACCCTCCAATCTGCAGGAATCATTCCAGAGTCCAAAGAATTTTGGAAAATGGCCACCAATGGATCTACTATTTCCAGGGTCATTGCCTTAAATTCTCTGGGATGAAGATTATCAGGCCCTGGAGATTTGTCTGCCTTCAATCCCATTAATTTTCCCAAAACCATGGGCTGGATTCTCCGCCCTGCCGTGCCACATTTCTGTTTCACCCCGCAGGTGGGATGTTCTGTTAAGCCAGCCGGTCAGTGGGGTTTCCCATTGTGGGGCAGCTTCACGCCCTCGGGAAGCCCCCGGGCTGCCGGCGAAATGGAACATCCTGCTGGCGGAGAATCCAGCCACATTTCTTTACTAATACTATTTTCCTACAGCTCCTCACTAAAACTCTGTTTCTAAGAATTTTCAGTACATTATTCATGTCTTTCTTTGTGAAGACAGAAGCAAAGTATGAATTTAGTTTCTCAGCCATTTCTTTGTTCCCTGTTATGAATCCCCCCGTTTCTGACTGTAAGGGGCCTACATTAGTTTTAATCAATCTTTTTCTCTTTACATACCGATAGAAACTTTTCCAATCAGTTTTTATGTTCCCCACTTGTTTACTTTCAAATTGTATTTTCCCTTATTAATCAATCCCTTGGTCTGCTTTTGCTGAATTTTAAACTGTTCCCAATCCTCAGGTCTATTGCTTTTTCATGCTAATTTCATGCCTCTTCTTCAAATCCATTGCTATCTCTAATTTCCCTTGTAAGCCATGGTTTGGCCATAGTTCCCTTTCCATTCTTGTGCCAAATAGGAATGAACAACTTTTGGAGTTCACCTATTTGTTCCTTGAATGCTGCCATTGCGTGTCCACTGTCCTTCCTTTCAGTAATGTTTCCCAGTCCGTCATAGCCAGCTCATACCTCAGACCATCATAGTTATCTTTATTGAGGTTCTGGACTCTGGTCTCAGAATCAACTACCTCACTATTCACCTTGATAAAGAATTTTATAATATTATGGTCGCTCATCCCCAAGGGTTCACTCACAACTAGATTGCCAACTAATCCTTTCTCATTGCACAACACCCAGTCCAAGATGGCCTGTTCTCTAGCTGATTACTCAACGTATTGGTCCAGAAAAACATCCCGTATACACTCCAGTAATTCCTCCTCTGTTGCACTGTGACTAATTTGAGTCATCCAATCTATATGCAGATTAAAGTCACCCAGAATCACAGATGTTCCTTTATCACACACATCTCTGATTTCCTGTCTAATGCTATTCCCAACATTACCACTGCAGTTTGGTGGTCTGTATACGAACCCTACGAATGCTTTCTTCCCCTTGATGGTTCTTACCTTGACCCAGAAAGATTCCACATCATCTGTACTAATATCTTTCCTCAGTATTGTATCAGTATCTTCTTAATCAACAATGTAACTCGGCCACCTTTTCCTTTCTGTCTGTCCTTCCTAAAAACTGAATTTCTCTCAATGTTGAGATCCCATCCTTGGTCACTTTGGAGCCATGTCTTTGTTATCCCAACCCTTTACATCTATCTGCGCACTTAATTCATCCATTTTATTTCAAATGCTCTGCATCCTCCTCACAGCTCACCCTACCGCCCAACTTTGTGTCATTTGCACATCTGGACATATGAAAATTTGTTCCGTCATCTAAATCATTACGAGGTACTGTGAATAGCTGGCGTCCTAGCGCCGATCCCTGTAGTACCCCACTAGTCTCTATGCTATTTGGAAAAAGACCTGTCAGTTCCTATTCTTTGTTTTCTGTCTGCCAACAAGTTTTTTATCCATCTAAATACACTACCCCTAATCCCAAGCGCTTTAATTTTACACACTAATCTCTTATTCAGGACTTTATCAAAAGGCTTCTGAAAGTCCAAATAAACCACATCCACTGGTTCCCGCTCATTAACTCTACTAGTTACATCCTTGAAGAATTTCAGTAGATTTGTCAAGCACAAGTTCCCCTTCATAAATCCATGCTGACTCTGTCTGATCCTGCCTCATTTTATAAGTGCTCTGCTATAAAATATTTGACAATGGATTCTAGAATTTTCTCCACTACCAACATCAGGCTTACTGGTCTATAATTCCCTGTTTTCTCTCTACCTCCCTTTTTAAACAGTTGGGTTACATTGGCTTTCCTCCAATCTGTAGGGTCTATAGAATCTTTGAAGATGTCCCCCAATGCATCCACTATTTCTAGAGCCACTAAGTACTCTGGGATGTAGACTATCAGGCCCTGGGGATTTAACAGCCTTCAATCCCATCAGTTTCCCCAATACCCTGGGCAGGATTCTGTGATCCTGAGGCTAAGTGTTGACGCTGTCGGAAACGACGGCATCAACACGGCCTCAGGATCAGCAATTCTGGCCTCTACAGGGGGCCAGCACGGCAATGGAGTGGTTCACGCTGCTCCATCTGCTGATCCTGGTGTGAACTGGGTGCTGCGGGATACGCGCATGCGCAGTGGCACAGGCGCCAATGTGTGCATGCGCAGTGGCTTCCTTCAACACGTTGGCCCCGACGCAATATGGCGCAGGACTATAGGGGCTGGCACGGAAGAAAGGAGGCCCCCAGCCAGGGAGGCCGGCCCACCGATTTGTGGGCCCCGATTGTGGGCCAGGCCACATTGGAGGCCCCCCCCCCCCGTGGTCAGACCGCCCCTCCCCACACACACGACGCCCCCCAACCCTTCCATGCCGTGTTCCTGCCGGCTGAGAGCAGGTGTGGACGACACCAGCGGGACTCGGAATATTTACGATGGCCGCTCAGCCCATCCCGGGTCGGGAATCAGCGGGCCGGCCACGTAGAGCGGCCCCCGACCGGCTCCGTGCCAACTGCGCCGGCGCCAATGGTGAGCGGAGAATTGCGTGCTGGCGTCGGGGCGGCGTGGTCCGATTTGCGCCGGTCGTGGGGATTCTCTGGCCTGGCACTGGGCTGTGAGAATCCCGCCCCATTTCTCTGCTAATATTGCTCACCTTCAGTTCCTCTCTCTTTCACGAAGCCCTGCATTCCCCAACATTTCTGGTGTCTTATTTGTGTTCCATTTATGAAGACGGAACCAAAGTATGTATTTAGTTGCTCAGCCATTTCTTTGTCCCATATTGTAAATTTCACTGTTTCTGATTGTACGGGGCCTACATTTGTCTTCACCAATCTTTTTCTCTTCACGTACCGAGAGAAATTTTACAGTCAGTTGTTATGTTCCCTGCAAGCTTACTGTCATACTTCTTCTTAATCAATCCTTTTGTCCTCCTTTGCCGAATTCTAAACTGCTCCCAAACCTAAGACCTGTAGTTTCTCTTGGCCAATTTGTATGCTTCTTCTTTGGATTGAATACTATCGTTAATTTCCCTTGTAAGCCATGATTTTACCACCTTTCCCATTTTCCTTTGCGCCAGACAGGAATAAACAGTTTTTGCAGTTCCCCCATGCGCTCCTTGAATGTTTGCCTTTGCCTACCCAATGTCATCCCTTTAAGTAACATTCCCCAATCTATCATAGCCACTTCGAGCCTCATACCATCATAGTGTCCTTTATTAAGATTCAGGATCCTAGTCTCAGAATCAACTACATCACTCTCCATCGCGATCATCACCAAGGGGTTTTGCACAACTAGATTGTCAATGGTTCCATTCTCATTTCACACTACCCAGTCTAAGATGGCCTGTTCTCTTGCTGATTACTCAACGTATTGGTCCAGAAAAACATCCCGTATACACTCCAGGAATTGCTCCTCTATAGTATTGTGACTACTTTGATTTGCCCAATCTAAATGCAGATTAAAATCACACATAATTACAGATGTTTGTTTATCGCATACATCTCTAATTTCCTGTTTAGTGTCACTCCCAACATCACCACTGCAGTTTGGGGTCTATATACAACCTCTGTTAACGTTTTTTGCCCTTGGTGTTTCTCAGCTCGACCCATACAGATTTCACATTGTCGGAGCTAATATCCTCCCTCACTATTGCGTTAATTATGCTAATAGTTAGTGTTAGGTTTTTTACGGTAATGTTAGTGTTGGGATAACATACAGTTATTATTTCTTTGTCAACCCTGATTTCCCACCTGCAGTTGTTGACAGGGCCATCAACAATGTGCGGTCCATCTCCCGCGCCGCCACCCTGGCCCCCTCCCAGAGCAAGGATAGAGTCCTCCTTGTTCTTACATTTCACCCCACCAGTCTCCGTATGCAAAGCATAATCCTCTGGCATTTTTGTCAACTCCAGAGTGGTGCCACCACCAAACGCATCTTCCCTTCACTCCCTCTGTCAGCATTCCGCAGAGACCGTTCCCTCCGAGATAATCCAGTCTACTCCTCCACCATACCCAGTACCTCTCCCATCACCCATGGCACCTTCCCATGCAACCGCAGAAGGTGTAACACCTGCCCCTTTACTTTTTCCATGCTTAACATCCCAGGCCCAAAACACTCATTCCGGGTTAAGTAACGTTTCACTTGCATCTCTTCCAATTTGGTCTGTTGCATTCGCTGCTCCCTATGTGGTATCCTCTATATAGAACATAGAACGATACAGCGCAGTACAGGCCCTTCGGCCCTCGATGTTGCACCGACATGGGAAGTCCAAAAACTAAAGGCCATCTAACCTACACTATGCCATTATCATCCATATGCTTACCCAATAAACTTTTAAATGCCCACAATGTTGGCGAGTTCACTACTGTTGCAGGTAGGGCATTCCACGGCCTCACCACTCTTTGCGTAAAAAACCCACCTCTGACCTCTGTCCTATATCTATTACCCCTCAATTTAAGGCTATGCCCCCTCGTGCTAGCCACCTCCATCCGCGGGAGAAGGCTCTCACTGTCCACCCTATCTAACCCTCTGATCATTTTGTATGCCTCTATTAAGTCACCGCTTAACCTTCTTCTCTCTAACGAAAACAACCTCAAGCCCATCAGCCTTTCCTCATAAGATATTCCCTCCATACCAGGCAACATCCTGGTAAATCTCCTCTGCACCCGCTCCAAAGCTTCCATGTCCTTCCTATAATGAGGCGACCAGAACTGTACGCAATACTCCAAATGCGGCCGTACTAGAGTTTTGTACAACTGCAACATGACCTCATGGCTCCGGAACTCAATCCCTCTACCAATAAAGGCCAACACACCAGAGGCCTTCTTCACAACCCTGTCAACCTGGGTGGCAACTTTCAGGGATCTATGTACATGGACACCGAGATCCCTCTGCTCATCCACACTACCAAGAATTTTACCATTAGCCAAATATTCTGCATTCCTGTTATTCTTTCCAAAGTGAATCACCTCACACTTCTCCACATTAAACTCCATTTGCCACCTCTCAGCCCAGCTCTGCAGCTTATCTATGTCCCTCTGTAACCTGCAACATCCTTCCACACTGTCTACAAATCCACCGACTTTAGTGTCGTCTGCAAATTTACTCACCCATCCTTCTGCGCCCTCCTCTAGGTCATTTATAAAAATGACAAACAGCAACGGCCCCAGAACAGATCCTTGTGGTACGCCACTCGTAACTGAACTCCATTCTGAACATTTCCCATCAACCACCACTCTCTGTCTTCTTTCAACTAGCCAATTTCTGATCCACATCTCTAAATCACCCTCAATCCCCAGCCTCCGTATTTTCTGCAATAGCCGACCGTGGGGAACCTTATCAAACGCTTTACTGAAATCCATATACACCACATCAACTGCTCTATCCTCGTCCACCTGTTCAGTCACCTTCTCAAAGAACTCGATAAGGTTCGTGAGGCATGACCTACCCTTCACAAAACCATGCTGACTATCCCTAATCATATTATTCCTATCTAGATGATTATAAACCGTATCTTTTATAATCCTCTCCAAGACTTTACCCACCACAGACGTTAGGCTTACCGGCCTATAGTTACCGGGGTTATCTCTACTCCCCTTCTTGAACAAAGGCACCAAATTTGCTATCCTCCAGTCCTCTGGCACTATTCCTGTAGCCAATGATGACCTAAAAATCAAAGCCAAAGGCTCAGCAATCTCTTCCCTGGCTTCCCAGAGAATCCTAGGATAAATCCCATCCGGCCCCGGGGACTTATCTATTTTCACCTTGTCCAGAATTGCCACCACTTCTTCCCTACGCACCTCAATTTAGTGGAATTTTTTGAGGACATTACCAGTGCAGTAGATAACGGGGAGCCGATGGATGTGGTATATCTGGATTTCCAGAAAGCCTTTGACAAGGTGCCACACAAAAGGTTGCTGCATAAGATAAAGATGCATGGCATTAAGGGTAAAGTAGTAGCATGGATAGAGGATTGGTTAATTAATAGAAAGCAAAGAGTTGGGATAAATGGGTGTTTCTCTGGTTGGGAATCAGTAGCTAGTGGTGTCCCTCAGGGATCCGTGTTGGGCCCACAATTGTTCACAATTTACATTGATGATTTGGAGTTGGGGACCAAGGGCAATGTGTCCAAGTTTGCAGATGACACTAAGATGAGTGGTAAAGCGAAAAGTGCAGAGGATACTGGAAGTCTGCAGAGGGATTTGGATAGGTTAAGTGAATGGGCTCGGGTCTGGCAGATGGAATACAATGTTGACAAATGTGAGGTTATCCATTTTGGTAGGAATAACAGCAAACGGGATTATTATTTAAACGATAAAATATTAAAGCATGCCGCTGTTCAGAGAGACTTGGGTGTGCTAGTGCATGAGTCACAGAAGGTTGGTTTACAAGTGCAACAGGTGATTAAGAAGACAAATGGAATTTTGTCCTTCATTGCTAGAGGGATGGAGTTTAAGACTAGGGAGGTTATGTTGCAATTGTATAAGGTGTTAGTGCGGCCACACCTGGAGTATTGTGTTCAGGTTTGGTCTCCTTATTTGAGAAAGGACGTACTGGCGCTGGAGGGTGTGCAGAGGAGATTCACTAGGTTAATCCCAGAGCTGAAGGGGTTGGATTATGAGGAGAGGTTGAGTAGACTGGGACTGTACTCATTTGAATTTAGAAGGATGAGGGGGGATCTTATAGAAACATTTAAAATTATGAAGGGAATAGATAGGATAGATGCGGGCAGGTTGTTTCCACTGGCGGATGACAGCAGAACTAGGGGGCATAGCCTCAAAATAAGGGGAAGTGGATTTAGGACTGAGTTTAGGAGGAACTTCTTCACCCAAAGGGTTGTGAATCTATGGAATTCCTTGCCCAGTGAAGCAGTTGAGGCTCCTTCATTACATGTTTTTAAGGTAAAGATAGATAGTTTTTTGAAGAATAAAGGAATTAAGGGTTATGGTGTTCGGGCCGGAAAGTGGAGCTGAGTCCACAAAAGATCAGCCATGATCTAATTGAATGGCGGAGCAGGCTCGAGGGGCCAGATGGCCTACTCCTGCTCCTAGTTCTTATGTTCTTATGTTCTTATGTTCAATGCCATCTATTCTAATAGCCTGGGTCTCAGCATTCTCCTCCACAATATTATCTTTTTCCTGAGTGAATACTGACGAAAAGTATTCATTTAGTATCTCACTTATCTCCTCAGCCTCCACACACAACTTCCCACCACTGTCCTTGACTGGCCCTACTCTTACCCTAGTCATTCTTTTATTCCTGACATATCTATAGAAAGCTTTTGGGTTTTCCTTGATCCTACCTGCCAAAGACTTCTCATGTCCCCTCCTTGCTCGCCTTAGCTCTCTCTTTAGATCCTTCCTCGCTTCCCTGTAACTATCAAGCGCCCCAACTGAAACTTCACGCTTCATCTTCACATAGGCCTCCTTTTTCCTCTTAACAAGAGATTCCACTTCTTTGGTTAACCACGGTTCCCTCGCTCGACCCCTTCCTCCCTGCCTGACTGGTACGTACTGATCAAGAACACGCAATAGCTGTTCCTTGAACAAGCTCCACATATCCAGTGTGCCCAACCCTTGCAGCCTACTTCTCCAACCTACACATCCTAAGTCATGTCTAACGGCATCATAATTGCCCTTCCCCCAGCTATAACTCTTGCCCTGCGGGGTATACTTATCCCTTTCCATCACTAATGTAAAGGTCACCGAATTGTGGTCACTGTCTCCAAAGTGTTCACCTACCTCCAGATCTAACACCTGGCCTGGTTTATTACCCAAAACCAAATCCAATGTGGCCTCACCTCTTGTTGGCCTGTCAACATATTGTGTCAGGAAACCCTCCTGTACACATTGTACAAAGAACGACCCATCCAATGTACTCGAACTATATCTTTTCCAGTCAATATTAGGAAAGTTAAAGTCTCCCATAACAACTACCCTGTTACTTTCGCTCTTTTCCAGAATCATCTTCGCCATCCTTTCCTCTACATCTCTAAAACTATTAGGTGGCCTATAGAAAACTCCCAGCAGTGTGACCTCTCCTTTCCTGTTTCTAACCTCAGCCCATACTACCTCGGAAGAAGAGTCCCCATCTTGCATCCTTTCTGCCAGGGCCGGCCCTAGGGTTGCTGGCGCCTCGGGCAAGCTGAACTTCAGCGCCCTCCGGGGGGGGAGGGGGGGGGGCGGGGCCGAGGCAGGGGGGGGGGCCGAGGTGGGGGGGGGGGCCGAGGCGGGGGGGGGCGGACGGAGGGGGGGGACGGGGGGGGACGGAGGGGGGGACGGAGATGGGGGGGCGGACGGAGGGGGGGGGGGCGGAAGGAGGGGGCGGGAGCGGGGGGGGTGGAGGTGGCGGGAGCTCGGGGGGCGGGAGCGGGGGCGGCGGAGGGGGCCTCCCTGGGGGAGGGTGGCCACCGCGCATGCGCTGGTTGGCACCGGCCCAACTGCGCATGCGCGGGACCCGAGTCTCTGGAGCCCCCTAGCACATGGCGCCCCGGGCGACTGCCCGAGTTGCCGGTACCTTGGGCCGGCCCTGCTTTCTGCCACCGTAATACTGTCCTTGACTAGCAGCGCCACACCTCCCCCTCTTTTGCCCCCTTCTCTGACCTTACTAAAACGCCTAAACCCCGGAACCTGCAACAACCATTCCTGCCCCTGCTCTATCCATGTCTCTGAAATGGCCACAACATCAAAGTCCCAGGTACCAACCCATGCTGCCAGTTCCCCTACCTTATTTTGTATACTCCTGGCATTGAAATAGATACACTTCAAACCACCGACCTGAACACTGGCGCCCTCCTGCGAAGTCAAATCTGTGCTCCTGACCTCTCTACTCTCAATCTCCCGTACCCCAAAACTACAATCCAGGTTCCCACGCCCCTGCTGAATTAGTTTAAACCCCCCCCCCCCAAAGAGCACTAACAAATCTCCCCCCCAGGATATTGGTGCCCCTCAGGTTCAGATGTAGACCATCCTGTCTATAGTGGTCCCACCTTCCCCAGAAAGAGCCCCAGTTATCCAGAAATCTGAATCCCTCCCGCCTGCACCATCCCTGTAGCCACGTGTTTAATTGCTCTCTCTCCCTATTCCTCATCTCACTATCACGTGGCACGGGCAACAACCCAGAGATAACAACTGTTTGTTCTCACTCTGAGCTTCCATCCCATCTCCCTAAAGGCCTGCCTGACATCCTTGTCCCCTTTCCTACCTATGTCGTTAGTGCCAATGTGGACTACGACTTGGGGCTGCTCCCCTTCCCCCTTAAGGACCCGAAAAACACGATCCGAGACATCACGTACCCTTGCACCTGGGAGGCAACATACCAAACGTGAGTCTCTCTCGCTCCCACAAAATCTCCTATCTGTGCCCCTGACTATTGAGTCCCCAATTACTAATGCTCTGCTCCTATCCCCCCTTCCCTTCTGAGCAACAGGGACAGACTCCGTGCCAGAGGCCCGTACCCCATGGCTTACCCCTGGTAAGTCCCCCCCCCCCCCACAAGTATCCAAAACGGTATACTTGTTACTCAGGGGAACGACCGCAGGGGGTCCCTGCACTGCCTGCTTCTTCCCAGTCCCTCTTACAGTTACCCATCTATCTCCAGTCTTTGGTGTAACTACTTCCCTGAAGCTCCTATCTATGACCCCCTCTGCCTCCCGAATGATCCGAAGTTCATCCAACTCCAGCTCCAGTACCATAACTCGGTCTTGTAGGAGCTGGAGATGGCTGCACTTCCTGCAGGTAAAATCAGCAGGGACACTAACGGCATCCCTCACCTCAAACATCCTGCAGGAGGAACGTGGCACTGCCTTCCCTGCCATCCCTCTTAGTTCCAACCAAGTTCTGATAAACAAATATAAAATAAATAAAAATTAATAATATAATATAGCACTTACCTGCTCACACCAATGGGTCTTATTATTAGGTTAGAGGAGGAGGGTGGGTGGGAGACACTATACGTGTAGTGTCTCGGGTTTCCTCTCCACCAGAATTTATTGGCTCGGGGAAAATCCTTCCCAGAAGTCCGCGGGTCGTACTTCCGGTTCCCGCCTTATATTATCTTTGCTCCCACTGGCACCCCGCCGCTCTCCGGCTCTCAATGTGTCCCCTCGCGCTCTTTTATCCTGTGTCCCCGCCGCACTCCTCGCTCTCACTGTGTCCCGCCACACTCCTCGCTCTCACTGTGTCCCGCCGCACTCCTCGCTCTCACTGTGTCCCCGCCGCACTCCTCGCTCTCACTGTGTCACCGCCGCTCCCCTCGCTCTCACTGTGTCACCCGCCGCTCCCCTCGCTCTCACTGTGTCCCCGCTGCTCTCACTGTGTCCCCGCCGCACTCCTCGCTCTCACTGTGTCCCCGCCGCTCTCCTCGCTCTCACTGTGTCCCCGCCGCACTCCTTGCTCTCACTGTGTCCCCGCCGCACTCCTCGCTCTCACTGTGTCCCCGCCGCTCTCCTTGCTCTCACTGTGTCCCCGCCGCACTCCTCGCTCTCACTGTGTCCCCGCCGCACTCCTCGCTCTCAGTGTCCCCGCCGCTCTCCTCGCTCTCACTGTGTCCCCGCCGCTCTCCTCGCTCTCACTGTGTCCCCGCCGCACTCCTTGCTCTCACTGTGTCCCCGCCGCACTCCTCGCTCTCACTGTGTCCCCGCCGCTCCCCTCGCTCTCACTGTGTCCCCGCCGCACTCCTCGCTCTCACTGTGTCCCGCCACACTCCTCGCTCTCACTGTGTCCCGCCGCACTCCTCGCTCTCACTGTGTCCCCGCCGCTCTCCTCGCTCTCACTGTGTCCCCGCCGCACTCCTCGCTCTCACTGTGTCACCGCCGCTCCCCTCGCTCTCACTGTGTCACCGCCGCTCCCCTCGCTCTCACTGTGTCCCCGCCGCACTCCTTGCTCTCACTGTGTCCCCGCCGCACTCCTCGCTCTCACTGTGTCCCCGCCGCTCTCCTCGCTCTCACTGTGTCCCCGCCGCACTCCTTGCTCTCACTGTGTCCCCGCCGCACTCCTCGCTCTCACTGTGTCCCCGCCGCTCTCCTTGCTCTCACTGTGTCCCCGCCGCACTCCTCGCTCTCTCAGTGTCCCCGCCGCACTCCTCGCTCTCAGTGTCCCCGCCGCTCTCCTCGCTCTCACTGTGTCCCCGCCGCTCTCCTCGCTCTCACTGTGTCCCCGCCGCACTCCTTGCTCTCACTGTGTCCCCGCCGCACTCCTCGCTCTCACTGTGTCCCCGCCGCACTCCTCGCTCTCACTGTGTCCCGCCGCTCTCCTCGCGCTCTTTATCCTGTGTCCCCGCCGCACTCCTCGCTCTCACTGTGTCCCCGCCGCACTCCTCGCTCTCACTGTGTCCCCGCCGCACTCCTCGCTCTCACTGTGTCCCCCGCCGCACTCCTCGCTCTCACTGTGTCCCCGCCGCACTCCTCGCTCTCACTGTGTCCCGCCGCACTCCTCGCTCTCACTGTGTCCCCGCCGCACTCCTCGCTCTCTCATGTGTCCCCGCCGCACTCCTCGCTCTCACTGTGTCCCCGCCGCTCTCCTCGCTCTCACTGTGTCCCCGCCGCACTCCTCGCTCTCACTGTGTCCCGCCGCACTCCTCGCTCTCACTGTGTCCCCGCCGCACTCCTCGCTCTCACTGTGTCCCCGCCGCTCTCCCTCGCTCTCACTGTGTCCCCGCCGCTCTCCCCGCTCTCACTGTGTCCCCGCCGCTCTCCTCGCTCTCACTGTGTCCCCGCCGCACTCCTCGCTCTCACTGTGTCCCGCCGCACTCCTCGCTCTCACTGTGTCCCCGCCGCACTCCTCGCTCTCACTGTGTCCCCGCCGCACTCCTCGCTCTCACTGTGTCCCCGCCGCTCTCCTCGCTCTCACTGTGTCCCGCCGCTCTCCCTCGCTCTCACTGTGTCCCCGCCGCTCTCCTCGCTCTCACTGTGTCCCGCCCGCTCTCCTCGCTCTCACTGTGTCCCCGCCGCTCTCCTCGCTCTCACTGTGTCCCCGCCGCTCTCCTCGCTCTCACTGTGTCCCCCCCGCTCTCCTCGCTCTCACTGTGTCCCCGCCGCACTCCTCGCTCTCACTGTGTCCCCGCCGCTCTCCTCGCTCTCACTGTGTCCCCGCCGCTCTCCTCGCTCTCACTGTGTCCCCGCCGCTCTCCTCGCTCTCACTGTGTCCCCGCCGCTCTCCTCGCTCTCACTGTGTCCCGCCGCACTCCTCGCTCTCACTGTGTCCCCGCCGCTCTCCTCGCTCTCACTGTGTCCCCGCCGCTCTCCCTCGCTCTCACTGTGTCCCTCCCGCTCTCCCTCGCTCTCACTGTGTCCCCGCCGCACTCCTCGCTCTCACTGTGTCCCCGCCGCACTCCTCGCTCTCACTGTGTCCCCGCCGCTCTCCTCGCTCTCACTGTGTCCCCGCCGCTCTCCTCGCTCTCACTGTGTCCCCGCCGCTCTCCTCGCTCTCACTGTGTCCCCGCCGCTCTCCTCGCTCTTCTACTGTGTCCCCGCCGCACTCCTCGCTCTCACTGTGTCCCCGCCGCTCTCCTCGCTCTCACTGTGTCCCCGCCGCACTCCTCGCTCTCACTGTGTCCCCGCCGCACTCCTCGCTCTCACTGTGTCCCCGCCGCACTCCTCGCTCTCACTGTGTCCCCGCCGCACTCCTCGCTCTCACTGTGTCCCCGCCGCACTCCTCGCTCTCACTGTGTCCCCGCCGCACTCCTCGCTCTCACTGTGTCCCCGCCGCACTCCTCGCTCTCACTGTGTCCCCGCCGCACTCCTCGCTCTCACTGTGTCCCCGCCGCTCTCCTCGCTCTCACTGTGTCCCCGCCGCTCTCCTCGCTCTCACTGTGTCCCCGCCGCTCTCCTCGCTCTCACTGTGTCCCCGCCGCTCTCCTCGCTCTCACTGTGTCCCCGCCGCTCTCCTCGCTCTCACTGTGTCCCCCGCCGCTCTCCTCACTCTCACTGTGTCCCCGCCGCACTCCTCGCTCTCACTGTGTCCCCGCCGCTCTCCTCGCTCTCACTGTGTCCCGCCGCACTCCTCGCTCTCACTGTGTCCCCGCCGCACTCCTCGCTCTCACTGTGTCCCCGCCGCTCTCCTCGCTCTCACTGTGTCCCCGCCGCACTCCTCGCTCTCACTGTGTCCCCGCCGCTCTCCTCGCTCTCACTGTGTCCCCGCCGCTCTCCTCGCTCTCACTGTGTCCCCGCCGCTCTCCTCGCTCTCACTGTGTCCCGCCAGCCTCCTCGCTCTCACTGTGTCCCCGCCGCTCTCCTCGCTCTCACTGTGTCCCGCCGCTCTCCTCGCTCTCACTGTGTCCCCGCCGCTCTCCCCTCGCTCTCACTGTGTCCCCGCCGCTCTCCTCGCTCTCACTGTGTCCCCCCCGCTCTCCCTCGCTCTCACTGTGTCCCCGCCGCACTCCTCGCTCTCACTGTGTCCCCGCCGCTCTCCTCGCTCTCACTGTGTCCCCCCCCGCTCTCCCTCGCTCTCACTGTGTCCCCGCCGCTCTCCCCTCACTCTCACTGTGTCCCCTCCCGCTCTCCTCGCTCTCACTGTGTCCCCGCCGCTCTCCCCGCTCTCACTGTGTCCCCGCCGCTCTCCTCGCTCTCACTGTGTCCCTCCCGCTCTCCCCTCGCTCTCACTGTGTCCCCGCCGCATCTCCCCGCTCTCACTGTGTCCCCGCCGCTCTCCTCGCTCTCACTGTGTCCCTCCCGCTCTCCCTCGCTCTCACTGTGTCCCCCCCGCTCTCCCTCGCTCTCACTGTGTCCCCGCCGCTCTCCTCGCTCTCACTGTGTCCCCGCCGCTCTCCTCGCTCTCACTGTGTCCCCGCCGCTCTCCCTCGCTCTCACTGTGTCCCCGCCGCTCTCCTCGCTCTCACTGTGTCCCGCCGCACTCCTCGCTCTCACTGTGTCCCCGCCGCACTCCTCGCTCTCACTGTGTCCCCGCCGCTCTCCCTCGCTCTCACTGTGTCCCCGCCGCACTCCTCGCTCTCACTGTACTCACCGCCGCTCCCTCGCTCTCACTGTGTCCCCGCCGCACTCCTCGCTCTCACTGTGTCCCCGCCGCACTCCTCGCTCTCACTGTGTCCCCGCCGCACTCCTCGCTCTCACTGTGTCACCGCCGCTCTCCTCGCTCTCACTGTGTCCCCGCCGCACTCCTCGCTCTCACTGTGTCCCCGCCGCTCTCCTCGCTCTCACTGTGTCCCCGCCGCTCTCCTCGCTCTCACTGTGTCCCCGCCGCTCTCCCTCGCTCTCACTGTGTCCCCGCCGCACTCCTCGCTCTCACTGTGTCCCCGCCGCTCTCCTCGCTCTCACTGTGTCCCCGCCGCACTCCTCGCCTCTCACTGTGTCCCCGCCGCACTCCTCGCTCTCACTGTGTCCCCGCCGCACTCCTCGCTCTCACTGTGTCCCCGCCGCACTCCTCGCTCTCACTGTGTCCCGCCGCTCTCCTCGCTCTCACTGTGTCCCCGCCGCACTCCTCGCTCTCACTGTGTCCCCGCCGCACTCCTCGCTCTCACTGTGTCCCCTCCGCACTCCTCGCTCTCACTGTGTCCCCGCCGCACTCCTCGCTCTCACTGTGTCCCCGCCGCACTCCTCGCTCTCACTGTGTCCCCGCCGCACTCCTCGCTCTCACTGTGTCCCCGCCGCACTCCTCGCTCTCACTGTGTCCCCGCCGCACTCCTCGCTCTCACTGTGTCCCCGCCGCTACTCCTCGCTCTCACTGTGTCCCCGCCGCTCTCCTCGCTCTCACTGTGTCCCCGCCGCACTCCTCGCTCTCTCACTGTGTCCCCGCTCTCCCCTCGCTCTCACTGTGTCTCCGCTCTCCCCTCGCTCTCACTGTGTCTCCGCTCTCCCCTCGCTCTCACTGTGTCCCCGCCGCTCTCCTCGCTCTCACTGTGTCCCCGCAGCTCTCCTCGCTCTCACTGTGTCCCCGCCGCACTCCTCGCTCTCTCAGTGTCCCCGCCGCTCTCCTCGCTCTCACTGTGTCCCCGCCGCACTCCTCGCTCTCTCAGTGTCCCCACCGCTCTCCTCGCTTTCACTGTGTCCCCGCCGCACTCCTCGCTCTCACTGTGTCCCCGCCGCACTCCTCGCTCTCACTGTGTCCCCGCCGCTCTCCTCGCTCTCACTGTGTCCCCGCCGCTCTCCTCGCTCTCACTGTGTCCCGCCGCACTCCTCGCTCTCTCAGTGTCCCCGCCGCTCTCCTCGCTCTCACTGTGTCCCCGCCGCACTCCTCGCTCTCTCAGTGTCCCCGCCGCTCTCCTCGCTCTCACTGTGTCCCCGCCGCTCTCCTCGCTCTCACTGACTCCCCGCCGCTCCCTCGCTCTCACTGTGTCCCCGCCGCACTCCTCGCTCTCACTGTGTCCCCGCCGCACTCCTCGCTCTCACTGTGTCCCCGCCGCACTCCTCGCTCTCACTGTGTCCCCGCCGCTCTCCTCGCTCTCACTGTGTCCCCGCCGCACTCCTCGCTCTCACTGTGTCCCGCCGCTCTCCCTCGCTCTCACTGTGTCCCCGCCGCTCTCCTCGCTCTCACTGTGTCCCCGCCGCTCTCCCTCGCTCTCACTGTGTCCCCGCCGCACTCCTCGCTCTCACTGTGTCCCCGCCGCTCTCCTCGATCTCACTGTGTCCCCGCCGCTCTCCTCGCTCTCTCACTGTGTCCCCGCCGCACTCCTCGCTCTCACTGTGTCCCCGCCGCACTCCTCGCTCTCACTGTGTCCCCGCCGCACTCCTCGCTCTCACTGTGTCCCGCCGCACTCCTCGCTCTCACTGTGTCCCCGCCGCACTCCTCGCTCTCACTGTGTCCCCGCCGCACTCCTCGCTCTCACTGTGTCCCCGCCGCACTCCTCGCTCTCACTGTGTCCCCGCCGCACTCCTCGCTCTCACTGTGTCCCGCCGCACTCCTCGCTCTCACTGTGTCCCCGCCGCACTCCTCGCTCTCACTGTGTCCCCGCCGCTCTCCCTCGCTCTCACTGTGTCCCCGCCGCACTCCTCGCTCTCACTGTGTCCCCGCCGCACTCCTCGCTCTCACTGTGTCCCCGCCGCACTCCTCGCTCTCACTGTGTCCCGCCGCACTCCTCGCTCTCACTGTGTCCCCGCGCTCTCCCTCGCTCTCACTGTGTCCCGCCGCTCTCCTCGCTCTCACTGTGTCCCCGCCGCACTCCTCGCTCTCACTGTGTCCCCGCCGCACTCCTCGCTCTCACTGTGTCCCCGCCGCTCTCCTCGCTCTCACTGTGTCCCCGCCGCACTCCTCGCTCTCACTGTGTCCCCGCCGCTCTCCTCGCTCTCACTGTGTCCCCGCCGCTACTCCTCGCTCTCACTGTGTCCCCGCCGCCTCCTCGCTCTCACTGTGTCCCCGCCGCACTCCTCGCTCTCACTGTGTCCCCGCCGCACTCCTCGCTCTCACTGTGTCCCCGCCGCTCTCCTCGCTCTCACTGTGTCCCCGCCGCACTCCTCGCTCTCACTGTGTCCCCGCCGCACTCCTCGCTCTCACTGTGTCCCCGCCGCACTCCTCGCTCTCACTGTGTCCCCGCCGCACTCCTCGCTCTCACTGTGTCCCCGCCGCTCTCCTCGCTCTCACTGTGTCCCCGCCGCTCTCCTCGCTCTCACTGTGTCCCCGCCGCATCTCCTCGCTCTCACTGTGTCCCCGCCGCTCTCCTCGCTCTCACTGTGTCCCCGCCGCTCTCCTCGCTCTCACTGTGTCCCCGCCGCACTCCTCGCTCTCACTGTGTCCCCGCCGCTCTCCTCGCTCTCACTGTGTCCCCGCCGCTCTCCTCGCTCTCACTGTGTCCCCGCCGCACTCCTCGCTCTCACTGTGTCCCCGCCGCTACTCCTCGCTCTCACTGTGTCCCCGCCGCACTCCTCGCTCTCACTGTGTCCCCGCCGCACTCCTCGCTCTCACT
This sequence comes from Scyliorhinus canicula, assembly GCF_902713615.1. Lineage (NCBI taxonomy): Eukaryota > Metazoa > Chordata > Chondrichthyes > Carcharhiniformes > Scyliorhinidae > Scyliorhinus > Scyliorhinus canicula. The sequence goes on from NC_052157.1 coordinate 165,095,241, forward strand.
GTGTCCCCGCCGCACTCCTCGCTCTCACTGTGTCCCCGCCGCTCTCCTCGCTCTCACTGTGTCCCCGCCGCTCTCCTCGCTCTCACTGTGTCCCCGCCGCACTCCTCGCTCTCACTGTGTCCCCGCCGCACTCCTCGCTCTCACTGTGTCCCCGCCGCTCTCCTCGCTCTCACTGTGTCCCCCGCCGCACTCCTCGCTCTCACTGTGTCCCCGCCGCACTCCTCGCTCTCACTGTGTCCCCGCCGCACTCCTCGCTCTCACTGTGTCCCGCCGCTCTCCTCGCTCTCACTGTGTCCCCGCCGCACTCCTCGCTCTCACTGTGTCCCCGCCGCTCTCCTCGCTCTCACTGTGTCCCCGCCGCACTCCTCGCTCTCACTGTGTCCCCGCCGCTCTCCCTCGCTCTCACTGTGTCCCCGCCGCTCTCCTCGCTCTCACTGTGTCCCCGCCGCTCTCCTCGCTCTCACTGTGTCCCCGCCGCACTCCTCGCTCTCACTGTGTCCCCGCCGCTCTCCTCGCTCTCACTGTGTCCCCGCCGCTCTCCTCGCTCTCACTGTGTCCCCGCCGCTACTCCTCGCTCTCACTGTGTCCCCGCCGCTCTCCTCGCTCTCACTGTGTCCCGCCGCACTCCTCGCTCTCACTGTGTCCCCGCCGCTCTCCTCGCTCTCACTGTGTCCCCGCCGCACTCCTCGCTCTCACTGTGTCCCCGCCGCTCTCCTCGCTCTCACTGTGTCCCCGCCGCATCTCCTCGCTCTCACTGTGTCCCCGCCGCTCTCCTCGCTCTCACTGTGTCCCCGCCGCACTCCTCGCTCTCACTGTGTCCCCGCCGCACTCCTCGCTCTCACTGTGTCCCCGCCGCTCTCCTCGCTCTCACTGTGTCCCCGCCGCACTCCTCGCTCTCACTGTGTCCCCGCCGCTCTCCTCGCTCTCACTGTGTCCCCGCCGCACTCCTCGCTCTCACTGTGTCCCCGCCGCTCTCCTCGCTCTCACTGTGTCCCCGCCGCTCTCCTCGCGCTCCTTCACTGATATCAGAAAGACAAACGCAGACTGGGTGATCACTTTTCTGAGCACCTTCGGCCTGTGCACATTCAGGGCCCTGGCCTTCCCTTTACTTGCCATTGTAACACAAAACCCTGCTCCCATGCCCCCATGTCTGTCCTTGGCCTGCTCCAATGTTGCAGTGAAGCTCAACGCAAACTGGAGGAACAACATCTCATCTTGAAAAAATGAAAATCGCTTATTGTCACGCGTAGGCTTCAAATGAAGTTACTGTGAAAAGCCCCTAGTCGCCACATTCCTGCGCCTGTTCGGCGAGGCTGTTACGGGAATTGAACCGTGCTGCTGGCCTGCTTGGTCTGCTTTCAAAACCAGCGATTTAGCCCTGTGCTATCTTCCGGTTAGGCATGCTACAGCCTTCCGATCTCAACATCGAATTCAACAACTTCAGATAATTAGCTCCACCCAACCTTGATCCATTTGTTTTCATTCCATTTCATTTAACTGTCTTTTACCATTTCTTTGTTCTTATCTTTCTTTATATATATTTAGCCCCCCCGCCCATTTTATCCACCTTTCCGTACCCTTTCTCCCCTTTGCTTCCCCCTTCCCCTCCCCCCACATCTACATCTGCCACAGTTCACCCTCTGATGTTAGTTTCTCTGCAGTTTGGCCTTTCGCAGATTTGTTCTCTCTGGGGACTGCCGTCAACACTCTTTCCCCTTGATTTCTGTAGCCATTAGCACCCCGTTTCCCTGGGTTTCTGTGGCTATGACTTATCTTTCATTCTCACTCCACAGTATAAATATTTCCCACTTTCTCTGTTTCTTTGACAAAGAGTCATCGGACTCGAAACATTAGCTCTTTTCTCTCCCTACAGATGCTGCCAGACTTGCTGAGATTTTCCAGCATTTTCTCATTAGTTATTAATGTTCTGGACTGTGAAAATTACCATGTAAGCAGATAGTGTATTGTAAAAATCCTACTGCCTCACTAGGGGCTGGTTTAGCACACTGGGCTAAATCGCTGGCTTTTAAAGCAGACCGAAGCAGGCCAGCAGCACGGTTCAATTCCCATACCAGCCTCCCGGAACAGGCGCCGGAATGTGGCGACTAGGGGCTTTTCACAGTAACTTCATTGAAGCCTCCTTGTGACAATAAGCGATTTTCATTTTCATTTCATTGAAGTCCGACTTGGTCTGGGGTGTGGTTAAATCAGTGCCCGATGGGTAAAGAAGAATGTGCAATAATCACTTAACTGCAAGTACTGCCCACATAGAGTAAAGATGCATAGAGTGAAAACCAAGGAAATTATGTTAAAACGTTATAAAACACTGGTTTGGCCTCAGTTGGAGTATTGTGTTCAATTCTGATACCACACTTTAGGAAGGATGTCAAGGCCTTGGAGAGGGTGCCAAAGAGACTACAAGAATGGTGCCAGGACTTGGGTGTTCAGTTATACGTAGAGAGTACACTGAGGCAGCACGGTGATGCAGTGGTTAGCACTGCTGCTTCATGGCGCCAAGGACCTGGGTTCGATCCCGGCCTTGGGTCACTGTATGTGTGGAGTTTGTACATTCTCCCCATGTTGCGTGGGTCTCCCCCACCCCAACACAAAAAGATGTGCAGGGTAGGTTGATTGGCCACGCTAAATCGCCCCTTAATTGGAGAAAAATACTTGGGTATTCTAAATTTATTCTAACAAATATGTAGAGAGTACACAAGCTGGTATTTTTTCTCATGAGAATAGAGAAGGCTAAAGGGAAATTTAATAGATTTCAGCCAATAAATGTTCAACAGTATTGAGTTGATCTGGAAAACTATTCCACGGGCTGAAGGATTGATTCCCCAAAAGCTTTGGATTCAAAAGAATTGGCAGACAAACTGAAAGGAAATGAAGAAAATTTTTATAGTTCATGAATTGTGATCCGGAATGCACTTTTCAAAGGGTGGTGATGGAAACAGATTCAATAATAACATTCAAAGGGGAATTGGATACATACACAAAAAATAAATAAAATGCACAGCTATGTAGAAAGAGTAAGGAAATGGGACAATTCAAACGTTCAAGGAACTGGCACGATGGACAAAATGGTCTCCTTCAGTATTGTATGATTCTATCATTTGAACTTCATTATGAAAAGTGGCTGCAATAGTATTGATGTACGGTAGCATGGTGGTTAGCATCAATGCTTCACAGCTCCAGGGTCCCAGGTTCGATTCCCGGCTGGGTCACTGTCTGTGTGGAGTCTGCACGTCCTCCCCCTGTGTGCGTGGGTTTCCTCCGGGTGCTCCAGTTTCCTCCCACAGTCCAAAGATGTGCAGGTTAGGTGGATTGGCCATGATAAATTGCCCGTAGTGTAAGGTTAATGGGGGGATTGTTGGGTTATGGGTATACGGGTTACGTGGGTTTAAGTAGGGTGATCATTGCTCGGCACAACATCGAGGGCCGAAGGGCCTGTTCTATGTTCTATGTATTCAAAGGGAAACCAGATAAACTAATGAGGGAAAAAGCAATAGAAGATTAAGATAGATTTGGATTATGAGAATGGAAGGAGGCTCAAGCGGAATATAAATGCCGGTGTGCACCCATTGGGCCTAATGACTTGTTTCTATGCTGTATATCTTATATAATCGTATATATTCTTAATATTGCCAGGATATAAAATATTTTTCTTCAATATAATGCAAACTCTGTGTGTTCCTGTTACAGGTCACAATGGACAACCCTTACAATGCTTCGGTAAAGCTAATAATATCAATTCCTGTGAAAATACAGGATCAGCAAATACTCAACCTGCAAAAGGTAATATTGAATTTAATTTGATTCCAATCATCTACCACTTTCAGCAAAGTCAAAACGACCCATTTACAGACACTTATAACAAGAAGTAATTAATTTTGGGACAGATTCTCCTAACCTGCCCATGACGGGTTTGGGGATGGTGGGTGCAGTCAAACTGGCGGGAGCCAAAATGTTGGAAACCTGACATTGCAATTCTCCCAGTGGCAGGTTAACAGCAGGTCGCTCTTCCCACTGGCAGGTGGCACAAATGCCATTTGCATCTCATGAATGTTCATTAAAACAGCTGCCCACTGGCATCCCACCTGGTCTTTCAATCTTGCATCATGCCAGCAGAAATTTACGTCAGCGTCAAACCTAATTGCTAATGATTGACATGCACAAGGTGGTCATTAGTTTGTCCGAGAAGACGGGGTGAGTGCAACAATTTTCTGCATTGGTGCTGCGCTTGATCCACTGTTCGCCACTCTGCCAGGGCAGACCAATTCCTGCCTTCATCTCCATGTCAAGCTGGTATTCATGGAAAGCACCATGCTGCTGGACCCATGGGCCCACCTGTGATACCGAATCTGATCGTACTGCACTGGGGTTGGGACTACAGGGGTATACTTCCTCCCTGGTGTCACACGCCAGTGTTTATCTAGACTGCACTGTGCTGCAGGGTTCATGCGACCTCTGCAACAGAGGTCTGAAGTTCGACTGGGAGTGGAGTGTGAGCTGAGTTGGTGGCGGGGGAGGTAGTGTCCTGACAAATAGCAGGAGGGAGGGGCAAGGTGGAAAGAGGCCTGTTCAAGCAGGGACGGGAAGGGCAAAGGTTCATGATGACATGCAGTCGGGCACGGTGATGGATGAAGAAGATGAACAATGGAAGAGGAAAAACTGAGGGAAGGGAAGCTGGATCCTGACAAGGCTGCATGAAAGGCTCACAAACAAGGGGGTCAAAGTATTACGATCCCAGAACAGACCCAATAGTGGCTAGGATACTGGACCAAAACCCTAATATTTCAGTTTATTTTTTAGGTCTGTGTGGAAAGGATACTTTGTTCTAGGAGTGATTGCACAAAGAAATAGGGATGTGGTATATTTTTAAAACTTTATTACTAACACAGTATTAAAATCTTTAATATCACACCTGAAAATAGCCTAAAATTACTCCTTAAATAATACACTGAATACAATATTCTTAATTGATGTCTTTATTCCCACTTAAACAACAGGAAAATAGACCACTTCGGGTCTCAATCTACCTTAAATATCAATGGCACAGAGGAATACTTGTTTTACAGAATTATTATTTGAGAAATAGATCTCTTGATGTGCACTGAGTGCTGAATTTGGGTGCATTTGAGTGCTATAGTGAGAGTTTGGTGACTGAGGGATAATAAGGGTTAATTTTTTATCTAAAGTCTAGTCTTTCTTTTATTTAGTTAATTAACTTAAAAGTTGCTGTCTGGTTTAGTAGAAGGTGAATTTTCAATCATCTTTAAACAAAGGTTCTCCTTGTAGCTACTTGCAGCTGGAGCTTGTTAATTAGTTGATTGGATTAGGCCAGTTTTCAGAGGCCAGATTCACAGTATAAATGTGAGCTAGTTACAGTGCAGACTTTGTTAATTAGAGATAGTATAACAGCTGCAGAAAGGCAGTTCGAGGAGGATCTGCCTACTGAGGTAGTATGGGTTGAAGTCAGAAATCGGAAAGGAGCAGTCACCTTGTTGGGAGTTATCCATAGGCCCCCCAATAGCAGCAGAGATGTGGAGGAAGAGATTGGGAAACAGATTTTGGAAAGGTGCAGAAGTCACAGGGTAGTAGTCATGGGTGACTTCAACTTCCCAAATATTGAGTGGAAACTCTTGAGATCAAATAGTTTGGATGGGGTGGTGTTTGTGCAGTGTGTCCAGGAAGCTTTTCTAACACAGTATGTAGATTGTTCGACCAGAGGAGAGGCCATATTAGATTTGGTACTTGGTAATGAACTAGGGCAAGTGATAGATCTGTTAGTGGAGGAGCATTTTGGAGATAGTGACCACAATTCTGTGACTTTCACTTTAGTAATGGCGAGGGATAGGTGCGTGCAACAGGGCAAGGTTTACAATTGGGGGAAGGGTAAATATGATGCTGTCAGACAAGAACTGAAGTGCATAAGTTGGGAACATAGGCTGTCAGGGAAGGACACAATTGAAATGTGGAACTTGTTCAAGGAACAGATACTACATGTCCTTGATATGTATGTCCCTGTCAGGCAAAAAAGAGATGGTCGAGTGAGGGAACCATGGTTGACAAGAGAGGTTGAATGTCTTGTGAAGAGGAAGAAGGAGACTTATGTAAGGCTGAAGAAACAAGGTTCAGACAGGGCGCTGGAGGGATACAAGATAGCCAGGAGGGAACTGAAGAAAGGGATTAGGAGAGCAAGAGAGGGCATGAAAAATCTTTGGCGGGTAGGATCAAGGAAAACCTCAAGGCCTTTTACACATATGTGAGAAATATGAGAATGACTAGAGCGAGGGTAGGTCCGATTAAGGACAGTAGCGGGAGATTGTGTATTGAGTCTGGAGATAGGAGAGGTCTTGAACGAGTACTTTTCTTCAGTATTTACAAATGCGAGGGTCCATTTTGTTGGAGAGGACAGACTGGGAAGCTCGAGGAGATACTTGTTAGGAAGGAAGATTTGTTGGGCATTTTGAAAAACTTGAGGATAGACAAGTCTCCCGGACCTGACGGGATATATCCAAGGATTTTATGGGAAGCAAGAGATGAACTTGCAGAGCCGTTGGCAATGGTCTTTTTGTCCTCACTGTCAACAGGGGTGGTACAAGAGGATTGGAGAGAGACGAATGTCATGCCCCTGTTCAAAAAAGGGAATAGGGATAACCCTGGGAATTACAGGCCAGTTAGCCTTACTTTGGTGGTAGGCAAAGTAATGGAAAGGGTACTGAGGGATAGGATTTCTGAGCATCTGGAAAGACACTGCTTGATTAGGGATAGTCAGCACGGATTTGTGAGGGGTAGGTCTTGCCTCATAAGTCTTATTGAATTCTTTGAGGAGGTGACCAAGCACGTGGATGAAGGTAAAGCAGTGGATGTAGTGTACATGGATTTTAGTAAGGCATTTGATAAGGTTCCCCATGGTAGGCTTATGCAGAAAGTAAGGAGGCATGGGATAGTTGGAAATTTGGCCAGTTGAATAAGGAACTGGCTAACCGATAGAAGTGAGAGAGTGGTGGTGGATGGCAAATATTCAGCCTGGAGCCCAGTTACCAGTGGCGTACTGCAGGGATCAGTTCTGGGTCCTCTGCTGTTTGTGATTTTCATTAATGACTTGGATGAGGGAGTTGAAGGGTGGGTCAGTAAATTTGAAGATGATACGAAGATTGGTGGAGTTGTGGATAGTGAGGAGTGCTGTTGTCAGCTGCAAAGAGACATAGATAGGATGCAGAGCTGGGCTGAGAAGTGGCAGATGGAGTTTAACCCTGAAAAGTGTGAGGTTGTCCATTTTGGAAGGACAAATATGAATGCGGAATACAGGGTCAATGGTAGGGGGAGGAGCAGAGAGATCTTGGAGTCTATGTTCATAGATCTTTGAAAGTTGCCACTCAAGTGGATAGAGCTGTGAAGAAATCCTATGGTGTGCTAGCGTTCATTAGCAGAGGGATTGAATTTAAGAGCTATGAGGTGATGATGCAGCTGTACAAAACCTTGGTCAGGCCACATTTGGAGTACTGTGGGCAGTTTTGGTCGCCTCATTTCAGGAAGGATGTGGAAGCTTTGGAAAAGGTGCAAAGGAGATTTACCAGGATGTTGCCTGGAATGGAGAGTAGATCTTATGAGGAAAGGTTGAGGGTGCTAGGCCATTTCTCATTAGAATGGAGAAGGATGAGGGGTGACTTGATAGAGGTTTATAAGATGATCAGGGGAATAGATAGAGTAGACAGTCAGAGACTTTTTCCCCGGGTGGAACAAACCATTACAAGGGGACATAAATTTAAGGTGAATGGTGGAAGATATAGAGGGGATGTCAGAGGTAGGTTCTTTACCCAGAGAGTAGTGGGGGCATGGAATGCACTGCCTGTGGAAGTAGTTGAGTTGGAAACATTAGGGACTTTTAAGCGACTATTGGATAGGTACATGGATTACGGTATAATGGTGGGGTGTAGATTAATTTGTTCTTAATCTGGGACAAAAGTTTGGCACAACATCGTGGGCCGAAGGGCCTGTTGTGTGCTGTATTTTTCTATGTTCTAAGGACCAAAGTGGACACATGTGTGGATCCGCAGGAGATGGGCGAGGTTCTCAATGAATATTTCTCTGTGTTTACCGAGAAACACATAGAACATAGAACATAGAACAGTACAGCACAGAACAGGCCCTTCGGCCCTCGATGTTGTGCCGAGCAATGATCACCCTACTTAAACCCACGTAACCCGTATACCCGTAACCCAACAATCCCCCCATTAACCTTACACTACGGGCAATTTAGCATGGCCAATCCACCTAACCCGCACATCTTTGGACTGTGGGAGGAAACCGGAGCACCCGGAGGAAACCCACGCACACACGGGGAGGACGTGCAGACTCCACACAGACAGTGACCCAGCCAGGAATCGAACCTGGGACCCTGGAGCTGTGAAGCATTGATGCTAACCACCATGCTACCCAATCCATGAGAAAGATATGAAGACTTGGGAACCTGGGAAGGTTAGTCCCGATACATTAGGGATAGTTTGCATTACAGTAGAGGAGGTGATGGACTTATTAAAATGTATGAAGGTAATGGACTTATTAAAATGTATAAATCTCCTGGCCCTGACCAGGTATATCCAAGAACACTGTGTGAGGCTAGAGAAAACATTGTGGGACCCTGGCTGAGATATTTGCATCATCCTTAGCCACGGGTGAGGTTCAGAAGACTGGAGGTTAGCAAATGCTGTGCCCTTATTTAAGAAGGGTTGCAAAGAAAAACCTGGGAATTATCAACCGGTCAGCCTAACATCTGTGGTGGATAAGTTACCAGAGAGCATTCTGAGGGATAAGATATACAGGCATTTGGAAAGACAGGGTTTGATTAGAAGTAGTCAGCACGGCTTTCTGCATGGGAGATCATGCCTTACAAATTTGTTTGAGTTCTTTGATGAAGTGACCAGGAAGGTTGATGGGGGCAGGGCGGTAGATGTAGTCTATATGGACTTCAGTAAAGCCTTTGATAAAGTTCCATATGCTAGGTTCCTCCAGAAGGTTAGATCACATGGAATGTAGGGAGAGCTGCCAAATTGGATATACAAGTGGCTTGATTGTCGGAAGCAGAGGGTATTGGTGGAAGGATGCTTGTCAGACTGGAGGCCTGTGGCTATTGGTCTGCCTCAGGGGTCAGTGCTGGCCCATTGCGGTTTGATATCTGTATCAACAATTTGGATGAGAATGTACAAGGCACGATCAGTGAATTTGCAGATGACACTAAATTAGGTGGTATTGTAGACAGTGAGGAAGGTTATCAAAAATTGCAGCAGGATCTTGATGAGCTGGAGTAGTGGGCCAAGAAATGGAAAATTCAGATGAGATGTTGCATTTTCAAAAGTCAAATCAAGGTAGGACTTTAACAGTGAATGGTAGAACCTTAGGGAGTCTCGTGGAATAGAGGGACCTTGGAGTTCAGATGCACAGTTCTACATGGAACTACAGTTTGATAGGGTAATGAAGAAAGCATTTGGCATGCTGGCCTTTATCAGTCAGGACATTGAGTATCAAAGTTGGGATGTTATGTTGCAGTTGTACAGGACTTTGGTGAGGCCGCATCTGGAGTAGTGTGTTCAGTTTTGGTCGCCTTGCTATAGGAAAGATGTCATTAAACTGGAGAGCGTGCAGAAGAGATTTACAAGGATGTTGCCAGGACTCAAGGGACTGAGTCACAGGGAGAGATTGGACAGGCTGGGACTTTTTTCTTTGGAGCGTAGGAGACTGAGGGGTGATCTTATGGAGGTGGATAAGATCATGAGAGGCATGGACAGGGTGAATGCACTCAGTCTTTTTCCCAGGGTTGGGGAATCGAGAACTAGAGGGCATAGGTCTAAGTTAAGAGGGGAAAGAACTAATGGGAACCTCAGGAGCAGCTTTTTTACACAGAGGGTGGTATGTATGTGGAATGAGCTGCCGGAGGACGTGGTTGAGACAGGGACATTGACAACATGTAAAAAGCATTTCGACAGATACATGGATAGGAAAAGTTTAGAGGGAAATGGGCCAAATGTCTCCTTGATAAGTTTGTACCTGTTAGGCAGGGAGGAAGTGGTCGAGTGAGGGAACCGTGGTTTACTAAAGTAGTTGAAACACTTGTCAAGAGGAAGAAGGAGGCTTATGTAAAGATGAGACGTGAAGGTTCAGTTAGGGTGCTCGAGAGTTACAAGTTAGCTCGGAAGGACCTAAAGAGAGAGCTAAGAAGAGCCAGGAGGGACATGAGAAGTCTTTGGCAGGTAGGATCAAGGAAAACCCTAAGCTTTCTATAGATAGGTCAGGAATAAAGAATGACTAGGGTAAGAGTAGGGCCAGTCAAAGACAGTAGTGGGAAGTTGTGCATGGAGTCTGAGGAGATAGGAGAGGTGCTAAATGAATATTTTTCGTCAGTATTCTCACAGGAAAAAGACAATGTTGTCGAGGAGAATACTGAGATACAGGCTACTAGACTAGAAGGGCTTGAGGTTCATAAGGAGGAGGTGTTAGCAATTCTGGAAAATGTGAAAATAGATAAGTCCCCTGGGCTGGATGGGATTTATCCTAGGATTCTCTGGGAAGCTAGGGAGCAGATTGCTGAGCCTTTGGCTTTGATCTTTAAGTCATTTTTGTCTACAGGAATAGTGCCAGAAAACTGGATGATAGCAAATGTTGTCCCCTTGTTCAAGAAGGGGAGTAGAGACAACCCCGGTAACTATAGACCAGTGAGCCTTACTTCTGTTGTGGGCAGATTCTTGGAAAGGTTTATAAGAGTTAGGATTTATAATCATCTGGAAAGGAATAATTTGATTAGGGATAGTCAACACAGTTTTGTGATGGGTAGGTCGTGCCTCACAAACCTTACTGAGTTCTTTGAGAAGGTGACCAAACAGGTGAATGAGGGTAAAGCAGTTGATGTGGTGTATATGGATTTCAGTAAAGCATTTCATCAGATTCCCCACTGTAGGCTATTGCAGAAAATACGGAGGCATAGGATTCAGGGTTATTTAGCAGGTTGGATCGGAAATTGGCTAGCTGGAAGAAGACAAAGGGTGGTGGTTGATGGAAAATGTTCAGACTGGAGTCCAGTTACTAGTGGTGTACCACAAAGATCTGTTTTGGGGCCACTGCTGTTTTTCATTTTTATAAATGACCTAGAGGAGGGCGTAGAAGGATGGATGAGTACATTTACAGATGACACTAAAGTCGGTGGAGTTGTGGACAGCGTGGAAGAATGTTACAAATTACAGAGGGACATAGAGAAGCTGCAGAGCTGGGCTGAGAGGTGGCAAATTGAGTTTAATGCAGAAAAGTGTGAGGTGATTCATTTTGGAAGGAATAACAGGATGACAGAGTACTGGGCTAATGGTAAGATTCTTGGTAGTGTGGATAAGCAGAGAGATCTCAGTGTCCATGTCCATAGATCCCTGAAAGTTGCCACCCAGGTTGAGAGGGTTGTTAAGAAGGCGTACGGTGTGTTAGCTTTTATTGGTAGAGGAATTGAGTTTCGAGCCATGAGGTCAGTTGCAGTTGTACAAAACTCTGGTACGGTCGCATTTGAGTATTGCTGTGCAGTTCTGGTCGCCTCATTATAGGAAGGATGTGGAAGCTTTGGAAAGGTTCAGAGAGATTTACAAGGATGTTTGCCTGGTATGGAGGGGAAATATCTTATGAGGGACGGCTGAGGGACTTGAGGCTGTTTTCGTTAGAGAGAAGAAGGTTAAGATGTGACTTAATTGAGGCATACAAGATGATCAGAGGATTAGATGGGGTGGACAGTGAGAACCTTTTTCCTCGGGTGGGATGTCTAGCACGGGGGACATAGCTTTAATGGAGGGGAGTTAGATATTGGAAAGATGTCAGAGGTAGATTCTTTACTCAGAGTAGTAAAGGCGTGGAATGCCCTGCCTGCAACTGTAGTGGACTCGCCAACACTAAGGGCATTCAAATAGTCATTGGATAGACATATGGATGATAAGGAAATAGTGCAGATGGGCTTTAGAGTGGTTTCACAGGTCGGCACAACATCGAGGGCCGAAGGGCCTGTACTGCGCTGTAATGTCTATGTTCTAAATGGGGTTAGTTTAGATGGGCTTTATGGTTATCATGGAGCAGTTTGGGCTGAAGGGCCTGTCTCATGCCGTAGATTCTACAATTCTGCCCATATCCACTTCTGTGGCAAACGAAAGAGACTCACGGATGGTATGTTGCCTACCGGGTGCCAGGGTCCGTGACGTCTCGGTCCGTGACGTGCCGGACTGTGTTTTCAGAATCTTTAAGGGGGGAGGGGGAACAGTCCACAATGTCGTGGTACACATCGGTACCAACGACATGGGTAAGAGAAGGGACGGGGATTTAAAACAGGAATTTGTGGAGCTAGGGTGGAATCTGAGAGCCAGGACAAACCATGTTGTCATCTCGGTTTGTTGACGGTGCCACGTGCTAGTGAAGTGAGGACAGGGAGAGAAGTGCAGATAAACACGTGGCTGCAGGGATGGTGTAAGAGGGAGGCTTCAGGTACATGGATATTGGAGCACTTCTGGGGAAGGTGGGACCTGTACGACAGGACGGTTTGCACCTGAACTAGAGGGGCACCAATATCCTGGAGGGAAATTGCTACGGCTCTAGGGGGGTTTAAACTAATTTGTCAGGGGCTGGGAAACGAGCTGTAGTCCAAGCCAGTGTTGAGAGTAGTGAGGTACTGAGGAGGTATCAAGAACATAGAACATAGAACGATACAGCGCAGTACAGGCCCTTCGGCCCTCGATGTTGCACCGACATGGAAAAAATCTAAAGGCCATCTAACCTACACTATGCCCTTATCATCCATATGCTTATCCAATAAATCTTTTTATGCCCTCAATGTTGGCGTGTTCACTACTGTTGCAGGTAGGGCATTCCACGGTCTCACCACTCTTTGCGTAAAAAACCCACCTCTGACCTCTGTCCTATATCTATTACCCCTCAATTTAAGGCTATGTCCCTTCGTGCTAGCCACCTCCATCCGCGGGAGAAGGCTCTCGCTGTCCACCCTATCTAACCCTCTGATCATTTTGTATGCCTCTATTAAGTCACCTCTTAACCTTCTTCTCTCTAACGAAAACAACCTCAAGTCATCAGCCTTTCCTCATAAGATTTTCCCTCCATACCAGGCAACATCCTGGTAAATCTCCCTCTGCACCCGTTCCAAAGCTTCCACGTTCTTCCTATAATGAGGCGACCAGACTGTACGCAATACTCCAAATGCGGCCGTACTAGAGGTTTGTACAACTGCAACATGACCTCATGGCTCCGGAACTCAATCCCTCTACCAATAAAGGCCAACCACCATAGGCCTTCTTCACAACCCTATCAACCTGGGTGGCAACTTTCAGGGATCTATGTACATGGACACCGAGATCCCTCTGCTCATCCACACTACCAAGAATTTTACCATTAGCCAAATATTCCGCATTTCTGTTCTTCTTTCCAAAGTGAATCACCTCACACTTCTCCACATTAAAATCCATTTGCCACCTCTCAGCCCAGCTCTGCAGCTTATCTATGTCCCTCTGTAACCTGCAACATCCTTCCGCACTGTCTACAACTCCACCGACTTTAGTGTCATCTGCAAATTTACTCACCCATCCTTCTGCGCCCTCCTCTAGGTCATTTATAAAAATGACAAACAGCAACGGCCCCAGAACAGATCCTGTGGTACGCCACTCGTAACTGAACTCCATTCTGAATATTTCCCATCAACTACCACTCTCTGTCTTCTTTCAACTAGCCAATTTCTGATCCACATCTCCAAATCACCCTCAATCCCCAGCCTCCGTATTTTCTGCAATAGCCGACCGTGGGGAACCTTATCAAACGCTTTACTGAAATCCATATACACACCACATCAACTGCTCTACCCTCGTCTACCTGTCAGTCACCTTCTCAAAGAACTCGATAAGGTTTGTGAGGCATGACCTACCCTTCACAAAACCATGCTGACTGTCCTAATCATATTATTCCTATCTAGATGATTATAAATCGTATCTTTATAATCCTCTCCAAGATTTTAACCCACCACAGACGTTAGCTCACCGGCCTATAGTTACCGGGGTTATCTCTACTCCCCTTCTTGAACAAAGGGACCACCATTTGCTATCCCAGTCCTCTGGCACTATTCCTGTAGCCAATGATGACCTAAAAATCAAGCAAAGGGCTCGCAATCTCTTCCCTGGCTTCCCAGACAATCCTAGGATAATCCCATCCCGGGCCCCGGGGACTTATCTATTTTCACCTTGTCCAGATTGGCCAACACTTCTTCCCTACGCACCTCAAGCCATCTATTCTAATAGCCTGGGTCTCAGCATTCTCCTCCACAATATTATTCTTTTTCTTGAGTGAATACTGACGAAAAAGTATTCATTTAGTATCGCGCTTATCTCCTCAGCCTCACACACAACTTCCCACCACTGTCCTGACTGGCCCTACTCTTACCCTAGTCATTCTTTTATTCCTGACATACCTATAGAAAGCTTTTGGGGTTTTCCTTGACCTACCTGCACAAGACTTCTCATGTTCCCCTCCTTGCTCGTCTCAGCTCTCTCTTTAGATCCTTCCTCGCTTCCTTGTAACTATCAAGCGCCCACAACTGAAACTTCACGCCTCATCTTCACATAGGCCTCATCCTTCTTCCTCTTAACAAGAGATTCCACTTCTTTGGTAAACCACGGTTCCCTTCGCTCGACCCCTTCCTCCCTGCCTGACTGGTACGTACTTAGCAAGAACATGCAATAGCTGTTCCTTGAACAGCTCCACATATCCAGCGTGCCCACCCTTGCAGCCTACTTTCTCCAACCAACACATCCTAAGTCATGTCTAATGGCATCATAATTGCCCTTCCCCCAGCTATAACTCTTGCCCTGCGGGTATACTTATCCCTTTCCATCACTAACGTAAAGGTCACCGAATTGTGGTCACTGTTTCCAAAGTGCTCACCTACCTCCAGATCTAACACCTGGCCTGGTTCATTACCCAAAACCAAATCCAATGTGGCCTCAGCCTCTTGTTGGCCTGTCAACATATTGTGTCAGGAAACCCTCCTGCACACATGTACAAAGAAATGACCCATCTAATGTACTCGAACTATATCTTTTCCCAGTCATATTTGGAAAGTTAAAGGTCTCCCATAAGAACTACCCTGTTACTTTCGCTCTTTTCCAGAATCATCTTCGCCATCCTTTCCTCTACATCCCTAGAACTATTAGGTGGCCTATAGAAAACTCCCAACAGGGTGACCTCTCCTTTCCTGTTTCTAACCTCAGCCCATACTACCTCAGAAGAAGAGTCCCCATCTAGCATCCTTTCCGCCACCGTAATACTGTCCTTGACGAGCAGCGCCACACCTCCCCCTCTTTTGCCCCCTTCTCTGACCTTACTAAAACACCTAAACCCCGGAACCTGCAACAACCATTCCTGGCCCTGCTCTATCCATGTCTCTGAAATGGCCACAACATCGAAGTCCCAGGTACCAACCCATGCTGCCAGTTCCCCTACCTTATTTCGTATACTCCTGGCATTGAAGTAGACACACTTCAAACCACCTACCTGAACACTGGCACCCTCCTGCGAAGTCAAATCTGTGCTCCTGACCTCTATGCTCTCAATCTCCCGTACCCCAAAACTACAATCCAGGTTCCCATGCCCCTGCTGAATTAGTTTAACCCCCCCCCCAAAGAGCACTAACAAATCTCGCCCCCAGGATATTGGTGCCCCTCAGGTTCAGATGTAGACCATCCTGTCTATAGAGGTCCCACCTTCCCCAGAAAGAGCCCCAGTTATCCAGAAATCTGAATCCCTCCCGCCTGCACCATCCCTGTAGCCACGTGTTTAATTGCTCTCTCTCCCTATTCCTCATCTCACTATCACGTGGCACGGGCAACAACCCAGAGATAACAACTCTGTTTGTTCTCGCTCTGAGCTTCCATCCTAGCTCCCTAAAGGCCTGCCTGACATCCTTGTCCCCTTTCCTACCTATGTCGTTAGTGCCAATGTGGACTACGACTTGGGGCTGCTCCCCCTCCCCCTTAAGGACCCGGAAAACACGATCCGAGACATCACGTACCCTTGCACCTGGGAGGCAACATACCAAACGTGAGTCTCTCTCGCTCCCACAAAATCTCCTATCTGTGCCCCTGACTATTGAGTCCCCAATTACTAATGTTCTACTCCTTTCCCCCTTCCCTTCTGAGCAACAGGGACAGACTCCGTGCCAGAGGCCCGTACCCCATGACTGGTAAGTCGTCCCCCCCACAAGTATCCAAAACGGTATACTTGTTACTCAGGGGAACGACCGCAGGGGGTCCCTGCACTGACTGCTTCTTCCCAGTCCCTCTTACAGTTACCCATCTATCTCCAGTCTTTGGTGTAACTACTTCCCTGAAGCTCCTATCTATGACCCCCTCTGCCTCCCGAATGATCCAAAGTTCATCCAGCTCAAGCTCCAGGTCCCTAACACGGTTTTTGAGGAGCTGGAGTTGGGTGCACTTCCCACAGATGGAATCAGCAGGGACACTGACGGCGTCCCTCACCTCAAACAGTCTGCAGGAGGAGCATTGTACTGCCTTCCCTGACATCACCTCTAGATTTAAAAAAAAACAAGAAAAAGAAAAAGAAAGGAAGAGCTTACCTGATATTACCTCAAACCCTGCTCCCGCTGAAAGGTAAGCAAATTTAAAGGCACTCACTCACCTTCACGACAGGCCCCTGCTCCCGCTTCCCAACCACCGTGGGGTGGGGTGTTTTTGAGGATGAGAGTGTGATACAGGCAGGTAGACTGGAGGAGGTAGTTTTTCTGAGGAAGGATGTATTAGCAATTTTGAAAAACCTGAGGGTCGACAAGTCCCCTGGCCCAGATGGGTTATATCCAAGGATTCTTTGGGAGGCAAGGGATGAGATTGCACAGCCTTTGGCTTTGATCTTTGGGTCCGCACTGTCCACGGGGATAGTGCCAGAGGACTGGAAAGTGGTGAATTTTGTTCCTATGTTCAAGAAAGGGAATAGGAATGACCCTGGTAATTATCAGCCAGTTAGTCTTACTTCGGTGGTTGGTAAGTTCATGGAAAAGGTCCTGAAGGATAGGATTTATGACCATTTGGAAAGATGCAGCTTAATCCAGGATAGTCAACACGGATTCGTGAAGGGTAAGTCTTGCCTCATAAATTTGATTTAATTCTTTGTGGAGGTAACTAAGTCTGTAGATGAAGGTAGAGCAGTTGATGTCGTATACATGGATTTTAGTAAGACGTTTGATAAGGTTCCCCATGGTCGGCTCATGGTGAAAGTAAGGAGGTGTGGGATAGAGGGAAATTTAGCCAATTGGATAAGTAACTGGCTATCACATAGAAGACAGAGGGTGGTGGTGGATGGAAAATTTTCAGACTGGAGACCAGCGGTGTACCACAGGGATCAGTGCTGGGTCCTCTGCTATTTGTGATTTTTATCAATGACTTGGAGGAGGTGGCTGAAGGGTGGGTCAGTACATTTGCTGATGACACCAAGATTGGTGAAGTAGTGGATGAGGTGAAGGGCTGTTGTTGGCTGCAAAGAGACATTGATAGGATGCAAAGCTGGGCCGAAAAATGGCAGATGGAGTTTAACCCTGATAAGTGCGAGGTGATTCATTTTGGTAGAAAAAATTTGAATGTGGATTACAGGATCAACGGCAGGGTTCTGAGGAATGTGGAGGAACAGAGAGATCTTGGGGTTCATGTCCACAGATCTGTGAAGGTTGCCACTCATGTGGAAAGAGCTGTGAAGAAGGCTTGTAGCGTGTTAGCGTTTATTAACAGGGGGCTTGAGTTTAAGAGCCACGGGGTTATGCTGCAACTGTACATGACCCTGGTGAGACCACATTTGGAGTATTGTGTGCAGTTCTAGTCACCTCATTATAGGAAGGATGTGGAAGCATTGGAAAGGGTGCAAAGGAGATTTACCAGGCTGCTGCCTGGTTTGCAGGATAGGTCTTATGAGGAAAGGTTGAGGGAGCTAGGGCTTTTCTCTTTGGAGCGGAGGAGGATGAGAGGCGACTTAATAGAGGTTTATGAGATGATGAGGGGGATAAATCGAGTGGACGTTCTGAGACGATTTCCTCGGGTGGATGTAGCAGTTCCAAGGGGGCATAACTATAAGGTTCAGGGTGGGAGATATAGAAGGGATGTCCGAGGTAGGTTCTTTACTCAAAGAGTGGTTAGGGTGTGGAATGGACTGCCTGTGTGATAGTGGAGTCGGACACTTTAGGAACTTTCAAGTGGTTATTGGATAGGCACATGGAGCACACCAGAATGACAGGAGGTTGCATAGCTTGATCTTGGTTTCGGACAATGCTCGGCACAACATCAAGGGTCGAAGGGCCTGTTCTGTGCTGTACTGTTCTATGTTCTATCCTCCTGCAATCTAAGGCTATCTTCACTATTTGCCACCCCATCAATGGTCATCGACTACAGTCAGACCATCAACCGGTACACACAGCTCAATGCGTACCCTCTCCCCCGCATATCTGACATGGTCAATCAGATTGCGCAGTACCGAGTCTTCTCCATAATTGACTTGAAGTCCACGTACCACCAGCTCCCTATCCGCCCAGAGGACCGCAAATACACTGCCTTCGAGGCAGATAGCCGCCTCTACCACTTCCTCCGGGTCCCCTTTGGCGTTACCAATGGGGTCTTGGTCTTCCAATGGGAGTTGGACCGAATGGTTGACCAGTACCGGCTGCGGACCACGTTCCCACATCTGGATAATGTCACCATCTGCAGCCATGACCAGCTGGACCATGACGCTAACCTCCAACATTTCTTCCACACTGCCAAGCTTCTTAACCTCACATACAATAAGGAGAAATGCGTTTTCCGCACAACCCGCCTAGCCATCCATGGCTACGTTGTGGAAAACTGAGTTCTAGGGCCCGATCCTGACCGCACGCGCCCCCTCCTGGACCTCCCCCTCCCTCACTGTCCAAAGGCCCTGAAGAGATGCCTGGGGTTCTTTTCCTTTTTTGCCCAGTGGGTCCCCAATTATGCAGACAAGGCCAGGCCGCCTATTAAATCCACAATTTTTCCCCTGACAGCTGAGGCCCGTCTGGCCTTCAACCGCATCAGAACAGATATTCCCAAAGCCACGATGCACGCAGTAGACAAGTCCATCCCGTTCCAGGTGGAGAGCGATGCGTCCGACTTTGCTCTGGCTGCTACCCTCAACCAGGCGGGCAAGCCCGTGGCTTTCTTCTCCCGTACCCTCCAGGGCTCCGAAATTTGACACTCCATCGAAAAGGAAGCCCAAGCCACTGTGGAAGCTGTGCGACATTGGAGGCATTACCTGGCCGGCAGGCGATTCACTCTCCTCACTGACCAACGGTCGGTTGCCTTCATGTTCAATAACACACAGCAAGATCAAGAAAGACAAGATCCTAAGGTGGAGGATCGAACTCTCCACCTATAATTATGATATGTTGTACCGACCGGGGAAGCTCAATGAGCCCCCAGATGCCCTCTCCCGCAGTATATGTGCCAGCGCACAAGTCGACCAACTTCTGGCCCTCCACAATCACCTCTGACACCCGGGGGTCACCTGTTTTTTTCATTTTATCAAGGCCCGCAACGTGCCTTACTCCATCGAGGAGGTCAGGACCATGACCAGGGACTGCCAGGTCTGCACAGAGTGCAAACCGCACTTCTACCAGCCAGACAGAGCACACCTGGTAATGGCCTCCCGCCCCTTTGAGCACCTCAGCATCGATTTCAAAGGGCCCCTCCCCTCCACTTACCGCAACGTATGCAACCTCAACATCATTGATGAGTACTCACGTTTTCGCCATCCCGTGCCCTGACATGACCTCTGCCACAGTCGTCAAGGCCCTGCATGGCCTCTTCACCTTGTTCGGTTTCCCCATTTACATCCATAGCGATCGGGGTTCCTCCTTCATGAGTGATGAGCTGCATCAGTTCCTGCTCAGCAAGGGCATCGCCTCAAGCAGGACTACCAGCTACAACCCCCGGGGAAACGGACAGGTGGAGAGGGATAACACGACGGTCTGGAAGGCTGTCCTTCTTGCCCAACGGTCTGGAAGTCTCCCTGTCTCTCACTGGCAGAAGGTCCTTCCTGATGCGCTCCATTCCATCCGGACGCTTCTGTGTACCGCTACCAATGCGATACCTCATGAGAGAATGTTTGTCTTCCCCAGGAAATCCACCTCAAAGGTCTCTCTCCCGTCCTGGCTGACGGTTCCAGGGCCCGTCCTCCTCTGGGAGCATGCGAGGAGTCACAAGTTGGACCCCCTGGTCGATCGGGTCCTTCTCCTTCTCCTCTATGCTAACCCCCAATATGCCTACGTGGCACACCATGACGGGCAGGAGGACACAGGCTCCCTTCAGGACTTGGCACTCGCAGGTTCCCCAGCGACCATCACCACTCCCCCCCGACTCTACACCGTCTCCCTCTGTTGCTACTTTATCCGGAAGATGACGCGCTCCTGGATACGCAGGCCTCAACATTTCATCTGACACCAGTGTCCTCATCACAGCCGGGACTGAGGCGATCACAGCGGAAGGTCAAAGCCCCCGATGGACTCGATCTCGAATTCAACCTGTCCACTTCACCCCCGCCAGACTCTTTTTTTAACACTGGGTGAATGTGATAAACCGCTGTATTATATTGTACTTACTGTTCTTACTTATTGTACTTACTGTTTGTTACATGTCTGGGTTTGTCCCTGCTGGATCCGCCCCTCGGGCACAAGTATAAAAGTGGCTAACCTCCAGCTTTGCCCTCATTTTGGGACCAGCTGCCAGCAGATATCTTTTAGCTGATTAAAGCCACAGTTTATTCTTCCGACTCTCGTCTGTCGTCATTGATGGTACATCAACTTCTTTTTGAGAGCCTTTATCACATGATCCAACTAGAGCCTTCCTCATGTCTCCATTGGTCCAGTTTCTCATGCAGTGTTGCCTCAGAAGACCTGGGGAATCTGACCTCTGAAGCTGGCCTGTCTGATGTATCCCACAAAACTTTACATATCTCCCAAAGCTTGTTCTCATGATGCCCACGCTAGTTAGATACTGCAGGTATTAAAATGCTCTGATGGTCATTTACCATCCTTAAACAAGTGGACTCCCAGCCAGAGCCATGGCCATTATTGCGAGATCACCAGTGTCCAAATGAGGCTTTTTCAGAAACTTTAGTGGGGTCAGTGCTGATGCACTTGGGCAGCAAACATCCGACCACAGTGCTTTAGTCTTGAACAGCACACCGAGAATGGCCAGATGGGTGTGGTCAGCACTCCAAAATGAAGCAACTTCTGGAGAAGGAAGTGAGGTGAGAGTGGGGCTGGCGGAGCTGGAGCAAGTTTGTTTTCTCCCAATTAAGGGGCAATTTAGCGTGGCCAATCCACCTACCCTACACATCTTTGGGTTGTGAGGGTGAGACCCACACAGACATGGGGAGAATGTGCAAACTCCACACAGACAGTGACCCAGGGACAGGATTGAACTCGAGTCCTCAGCGTTATGAGGCAGCAGTGCTAACCACTATGCCACCGTGCTGCCTGAGCGTTGAGTTGAGTGATGAAGGAAAAATAAAAACTTATACTTTAATGCTTTATTTTTAACTTAGTTATTTTAATATGTCTTTTTATTCATCCATAAGTGTGAATGTCACTGGCTAGGCCAGCATTTATTGTCCGTCCTCAGTTGTCCTTGAGAAAATGAAGGTGAACTGTCTCCTTGCAATTTCTGTGGCATGGTTACACCTACAGTGCTGTTAGGAAAGGAAATCCAGGATTGTGACCCAGTAGCAGTAAAGCAATGGCAATGTAATTCCAAGTCAGGATGGTATGTGACTAGGAGGGAAGCATGCAGATGATGGGTTCCCTGGTGGCAGCTGCCCATGTGGTAATGGTTGTGGGTTTGGATGGTTCTGTCAAAGGAGCCTCGGTGAGTTGCTGCAATGAAACTTATAAATGTATGCATTGCTGTAACTGTGCATTAGTGGTGTAGAGAGTGAATGTTTAAGGTGGTCAGTGAAGGGGTGGAGTGGGGTGGGGGGGAGCATCCGACTGTGGGCTGTTTTCTCCATGACAGTGTTGAATGTCTTGAGTTTTCGAGCTGCACTCATCCAGGCAGGTGGAGAGTAATGCATTACACTCGGCTCTAGCACACTCAAAGGAACTCTGCAGCTTTGTCTTGCAGCTGACTGATTGACTTCCAATGAATACAACCTGCTTCTTTTGTGACAGGCATAACCCCAATCAGTCCTGGAGAGATCGCCCTTTGATTTCCATTGAGTCCAATTTTGTAAAGTTCTTGATGCCGTGTTCAGTCAACTTCCACCTTAATGTCAAGGGCAGCCTCTTTCACTTCACTTCTGGAATCTAGCAAGGTTGTAATGACATCTGGAGCCATGTGGTTTTGGCAGAACTCAAACTTAATGGGCTGGTTTCTCCGTTTGAGAGACTAAGTGCTGACGCGGTGGCTGAATCGCGGCTGTTCACGGCCCCGATGGTGGTGCCGCTCCCACAGCCACTCAGGCCCTGCTAATGAGCCAGCAACGCCACCACATGGAGTTACTGAACTTCCAATGCACACTGGTTTCTGGTTTGCCGGGATGGGGAGTGCCATTTGGGAGCCATGACAAGCTGCAGCCCATTCCCCATACACTCGCATTCCAGCTACGCAGGCCACCCCGAAGAGTGGCATTAGGGTTAGTTGAAACAGAGCTGGAGACACTGTTGGATGCCATGGAGGAGAGGTGGGACAACATGTTCCACGGGGTCGCAAGAAGGGTGCCACCCACCGATGTCAACCAGGCCTGGGTGCAGGTGGCAGAGGCCGTGAGCACCATGGCCCCCACCGCCAGGACCGGGCAGCAGTGCAGAAAGAAGCTGCACAACCTCCTAGAGCGGCCAGGGTGAGTCACGACCACTGCTCTGCCTCTGGCACCACCCCCCGTCCCATACACCCCACACCCACCACCCTTCCACCCCCCACCAGGCAGACAGGTAGACAGCACTGGGTGAGGATGGGCAATCCCCCAGGCCAGCCAGGGTGAGGCACCACCAGCAACATGCCCCGGCACCAACCCCTGTCCCCCACACTTGTGGAACACATTCACGCCGCTATCGAGGCACTGGAGCACGGCGTTCCTTTGGACACCCGGCACCAACCTCGATTCTCTGTCTGATCACGATTTGCGATTCCGGCGTCACTGGACAGAGAATCCCACCCAATATAGGTGAGCAGGTTTAATGCTGTGAAAGTGCCACTTAATAGCACTGTTAATTGCACCTCTCGTCACTTTGCTGATGTTGATGATCGAGATTGGACAGGTTGGATTTGTACTGTTTTTTCTAGATAAGACATATGTAATGAATTCCTATTGGCTTTATTGGTTGGCCAATTGAAGTATGAGCTCCCTCAATGATAGCTCATTGAGGGGGCCCATATAATCACCTGTGTAGGCTTTGTGAGCCAGTCTTAAGTTGACTGGACTGCGAGCAGCACTGTTTGTAGCTGCTCCTGTAATATCGTTATTGTAAATAAATATTGTGTGATGACGGAATTCCTGCCTCCTGTGGATTACTACAACATACCTGAGCAGTTTTCCACTTGCCAGGTAGATGTCAGCTTGGCTAGGGGTGCAGCTAGTTTTGGAGCAGAAATTTTCAGGAATGGTCAGGGCCTGTAGCCTTTGCTGTATCCAATGTTTCCAGCTGTTTTGTGTTGTCACATGGAGTGAATCGAATTGGCTTAAGACTGGCATCTGTGATGATGAGGGCCTCAGGAGGAGACCACAATGGGTCATCCGCTCAGCTCTTCTGGATGAAGATTGTTACAAATGCTTCAGCTTTGTCTTCTTCACTGATGTGCTGGTTTCTACCATCATTGAGGATAGGGATGTTTGTGGAGCCTCCTTTGATTAGTTTACTTGTTCATCATCATTCATGTCGCATGTGGCAGGAGTGCAGAGCTTTTATCTGATCCATTGGTTCTGGGATAGCTTCGCTCTCTCTATCCTTCCTTTGCTGTTCAGCATGCAGTACTGTGTGTTGTAAGATATTGGGCATAGTTTAGTCGGTCTTATCAAGGTATTCATAGTCTTAGGTAGTTCAGCAGTAAGTGTGTATTAACTACTATAAATGATATACAAAGGTTCAGAACAGCTCCAAGGTAGGGGTTGTCTCTGTGTTTGCTTCTGTGCATTGCCACGTGCAACACAACACTCACCCCAAGTGTGGGTCATGTGTTCCCATCTATCACTGGACGGTACTGTGCTCAGTCCCTAATTCATTCTTTATGTGCCAGATCGTTATACTATACTGTGTAGTTACTTCACCAAGTTTACCTAATTCATAAGCATGCCTGTTACTAGTCCTTCAATTCCTCATTTAACCTTTCTTCATGGTAATTGTGGAATGAGCGACCTCATTGAACCAGATACTTTTATTGACTGATATCAGACTTAGTTGGGTATCTGGAACTAAACATATTATTCTTTTCACAGGGATCTTTGAAACATTGTCGGAAAATACAGAACCCCTTGAAACAACAGCCAGCACAGGAAGGAAAAGATCAATGGGTACTTTTTTGAATTGTTTTCAAACACTTTATATGCTATATTAAATGAACAGAATAATGCTAACAGTGACACCAACTTGCCAATATACAGAACCACATCCAAACCTGGGGAGAGGAGTGTTTAAATTGTCAGGAGATAAGAATGAGGCAGAAAGCAATAACAAATAAATATAAGAGGTGTTCTTTTAGAGGATGTGGTGATAACCACTGTAGATATGCATACTTGCAGTAGGGGGATGTATGGCTGTACCTGTAATACAGGTTCCTCCGGTAAGCCCCTGCCGGCTAGCTCCGCCCACAGGGAGCTTGTGTATAAATATGCGTGTGAGTCACTCAGACTCTAGTCTTCAGTTGCAGCCGGAGGAATAGCATCACACAGCAATAAAGCCTCGATTGAACTTGTCTATCGTCTTTGACTGTAATTGTTAGTGCCACAATTTATTACTGTGTGATTTTCCGTACACCATGGACATCAGAATCAAACCTGACCGTCTGCAGCTGGATCCACAGTCGCCTCACGCCAGGAAAGACTTTATTCACTGGCTTGCAGTTTTCGAGGCCTACATCTCTTCAGCGGACCCTCCCCCGACGGAGGCTCAGAAAAAGAAACTCCTGTACTCGAGACTTAGCTCCAGTGTCTTTCCGCTAATTCGAGATGCGCCTGACTACGCCAGAGCTATGGAACTGCTCAAGGAGAACTATGCACAGTCGACGAACACCCTGTTTGCGAGGCATCAACTCTCTACTCGCGTCCAGCAGCCGGGTGAGTCGATTTGAGGACTTCTGGAGGGCCCTTATACCTCTGGTACGAGACTGCGACTGCCGGGCCCTCACAGCCACGGAACATTCTGATTTACTCATGCGCGATGCCTTCGTTACAGGCATTGCATCGGACCCCATCAGGCAACGACTGCTGGAAGGGGCCGCCCTCGACCTCGCGGCCACAAAGACTCTGGTGCTTTCCATGACGGCCGCCTCCCGTGGTGCGCGAACTTACTCCGCTTGCCGCTCGGCCCACCCGTCCTGCCCCGCAAACGGCCCCCCAGGCTCACCCGTCCTACCCCTCGTGTACCCCGCAACTGGCCCCCCCAGCAGCCGCCCCCGCGCACTATGCCTGCGCTGCTCGCTGCACCGCACTCCCTGGGGGTCCCCACTGTTACTTCTGCGGTCAGCAGAAGCACCCCCGCCAACGCTGCCTGGCCCGCACCGCGACCTGCATAGCTTGTGGCAAGAAAGGCCACTTTGCAGCAGTGTGCCTGTGTGTCCTCTTCCACATCGGTGCTGGTCAACGGCCACGTGACCTCCTGCCTTATCGACTCCGGGAGCACCGAAAGCTTCGTCCACCTGGACACGGTAAGGCGCTATTCCCTTACGGTCCATCCCGCCAACCGGCAGATCTCTCTCGCCTCTGGTTCCCACTCTGTCACGATCCGGGGTTTCTGCCTGGTTAAACTTACTGTACAGGGCGTGGAATTCGACCGTTTCCGTCTGTACATTCTCCCCAACCTCTGCGCGTCACTCTTACTAGGCCTGGATTTCCAGTGCAATCTTCAGAGTCTCACCCTCAAATTCGGCGGACCCCTACCTCCCATCACCGTTTGCGGCCTCACGACCCTCGAGGTCGAACCTCCCTCATTCTTTGCCAATCTGACCGCAGATTGCAAGCCCGTCGCCACCAGGAGCAGACGGTGCAGCACCCAAGACAAGGCCTTCATCAGGTCCGAAGTCCAGCGGCTGCTTCGGGAGGGTATCATCGAGGCCAGCAACAGCCCTTGGTGAGCCCAGGTGGTAGTGGTTAAGACCGGGGAGAAGCACAGGATGGTCATAGACTACAGCCAGACCATCAACCAGTACACGCAGCTCGACGCGTACCCCCTCCCCCGCATTTCTGATATGGTCAATCAGATTGCACAGTACCGGGTCTTCTCTACTATTGACCTGAAATCCCCCTACCACCAGCTCCCCATCCGTAAATCGGACCGTCCCGACACTACCTTCGAGGCAGACGGTCGTCTGTACCAATTTTTTAGGGTCCCCTTCAGCGTCACAAACGGAGTCTCGGTATTTCAGCGAGAAATGGACCGAATGGTTGACCGGTACCGACTGCAGGCCACCTTCCCGTACCTCGACAATGTCCCCATCTGCGGCCATGACCAGCAGGACCATGACGCCAACCTTTCTAAATTTCTCCACACCGCATCTCTCCTTAATCTCACGTACAACAAGGAGAAGTGCGTGTTCCGCACAGACCGCTTAGCCATCCTCGGCTACGTAGTCCAAAACGGACTCCTGGGGCCCGATCCCGACCGCATGCGCCCCCTCATGGAGCTTCCACTGCCCCAAGGCCCTCAATCGCTGCCTTGGGTTCTTTTCTTATTACGCCCAGTGGGTCCCACCATACGCGGACAAGGGCCGCCCACTTATCCAGTCCACACATTTTCCCCTCTCGGCCGAGGCACAACAGGCCTTCGCCCGCATTCGATCTGACATAGCCAAGGCTGGGATGCACGCAGTAGACGAGACACTGCCTTTCCAAGTAGAAAGCGACGCTTCAGATGTCGCACTTGCCGCCACGCTGAATCAGGCCGGCAGACCCGTGGCATTCTTTCCACACACTCTCCACGCCTCCGAAATTCGTCATTCGTCTGTTGAAAAGGAGGCCCTGGCAATCGTTGAAGCGGTGCGTCACTGGAGGCATTACCTGGCCGGCAGGAGATTCACTCTCCTCACTGACCAACGGTCGGTAGCCTTCATGTTCAACAACACGCAGCGGGGCAAGATCAAGAAAGACAAAATCTTGCGGTGGAGAATCGAGCTCTCCACCTTTAACTACGAGATCTTGTATCGCCCCGGCAAGCTCAACGAGCCCCCAGACGCCCTCTCCCGAGGTACATGTGCCAGCGCACAAGTGAACCAGCTCCGTGCCTTGCACGAGAGTCTTTGCCATCTGGGGGTCACTCGCTTGTACCATCTAATCAAAGCCCGCAATCTGCCCTACTCCGTCGAGGAAGTACGGACAGTCACCAGAGACTGCCAGGTCTGTACTGAGTGCAAGCCCCATTTCTACTGGCCAGATCGCGCGTGCTTGGTGAAAGCGTCCCGCCCCTTTGAACGCCTCAGCGTGGACTTCAAAGGGCCCCTCCCCTCCACCGACATCCTTAGTGTGGTCGATGAATTTTCTAGGTTCCCCTTCGCCATCCCATGCCCGGATATGACGTCTGCCACCATCATCAAGGCCCTGGATTCCATTTTCGCCCTGTTCGGTTTCCCTGACTACATCCACAGTGACAGGGGATCCTCGTTCATGAGTGATGAGCTGCGTCATTTCCTACTCAGCAGGGGTATCGCCTCCAGCAGGACAACCAGCTACAACCCCCGGGGAAACGGACAGATAGAGAGGGAGACTGGGAAGGTATGGAGGGCCGTCCAGCTGGCCCTACGGTCCAGGAACCTCCCAGCTGCTCGCTGACAGCAGGTCCTCCCTGACGCTCTCCATTCCATTCGGTCACTACTGTGCACCGCAACTAACAGTACACCCCATGAACGTGTTTTTGCCTTCCCTAGGAAGTCTACATCCGGGGTGTCGCTCCCGACGTGGCTCATGACTCCGGGCCCAGTCCTTCTCCGTAGGCATGTCCGGCACCATAAGGTGGAACCCCTGGTGGACAAAGTACGCCTTCTCCACGCCAACCCTCAGTATGCCTACGTGGAGTTCCCCGACGGCCGCCACAACACAGTCTCGCTCCTGGACCTGGTTCCCTCAGGTGCCCTTGATCCCATGCTCCGCACCCCTTTCTCCTCCCGCAGCCACCCTCTTTTTCCCGGCGCCCCCCTATTCGTCCCAACCTGGTCCACTCCATCGTCCCCCTGCCCACAATGGAGGACACGGAAGATTTCGGCTCACTCTCGGAGTCATCCCGCCAGCAGCCAGCACCCAACACCGCCAGCACCCTGCACCGATGTCGCCACCACAGCTACGCCGGATCACAGCGGAACATTCGTACCGCGGTTCAGCTCAATCGTGTAACCTGCTGACGGATGGACTCTTGGTTTTTCTTTGTTTGGACCCCTGTGTAAATATTTCATACCTTTGTACATAGTTATACGTCACCCCGCCGGCCTCATTTTTTACAGGGGGTGGAATGTGGTGATAACCACTGTAGATATGTAGGACATACTGCAGTAGGGGGATGTATGGCTGTACCTGTAATACAGGTTCCTCCGGTAAGCCCCTGCCGGCTAGCTCCGCCCACAGGGAGCTTGTGTATAAATATGCGTGTGAGTCACAGACTTAGTCTTCAGTTGCAGCCGGAGGAATAGCATCACACAGCAATAAAGCCTCGATTGAACTTGTCTCTCGTCTTTGACTGTAATTGTTAGCGCCACAGAGGAACAGTGGGGTTTTGAAGAGAGGTGGATGACATGAGGATAGGAGAGAGGTTTGGGATGAGTAAGGGAGGAGAGAGGATTGAAGGGTGAAAATATAAGAGGGGGAGGGGAGGAGATGGGAAGATGAAGAGGTTAAATGGTATGGGGAGAGTTTGATAAGAGGGTGAATAGGTTGAGTCAATCTCTGAAAGAAAACTTGTGCGTTAGGTCTAATAGTCTTTTGCTCAATGTATTTTATGATATAGGCAGCCAAAATTAAACAACGGTGTTGTCCAATCAGACAGGTAGGGAGGAGTTTTACATTAAGGGTTAGCAAAAAGTTTGAGACCTTTTATCTGTAGAGGGACAGGTAGTATTGAGGAAGCAAGGGGGCTGCAAAAGGATTTGGACAAGCTAGGAGAGTGGGCAATGAAGTGGCAAATTAAATACAATGTGGAAAAGTGTGAGGTTATGCACTTTGGAAGGAGGAATTTAGGCATAGACTATTTTCTAAATGGGGAAATACTTGGGAAATCAGAAGCCTAAAGGGACTTGGGAGTCCCTGCTCCCGATTCTCTTAAGGTTAACGTGCAGGTCCAGTTGGCAGTTAAGAAGGCAAATGCAATGTTCGCATTCATGTCAAGAGGGCTAGAATGCAAGACCAGGGATGTACTTCTGAGGCTGTACAAGGCTCTGGTCAGACCCCATTTGGAGTATTGTGAGCAGTTTTGGGCCCCATATCTAAGGAAGGATGTGCTGGCCTTGGAAAGGGTCCAGAGAAGGTTCACAAGAATGATCCCTGGAATGAAGAATTTGTCATATGAGGAACGGTTGAGGACTCTGGGTCTGTACTCATTGGAGTTTAGAAGGATGAGGGGGGATCTTATTGAAACTTATAGGATACTGCAAGGTCTGGATAGAGTGGATGAGGAGAGGATGTTTCCACTTGTAGGAAAAACTAGAACCAGAGGACACCATCTCAGACTAAAGGGACGATCCTTTAAAACAGAGATGAGGAGAAATTTCTTCAGCCAGAGGATGGTGAATCTGTGGAACTCTTTGCCGCAGAAGGCTGTGAGGGCCAAATCACTGAGTGTCTTTAAGACAGAGATAGATAGGTTCTTGATTAATAAGGGGATCAGGGGTTATGAGGAGAAGGCAGGAGAATGTGGATGAGAAAATATCAGCCATAATTGAACGGCGGAGCAGACTTGATGGTCCGAGTGGCCTAATTCTGCTCCTATGTCTTATGTTCTTTATCTTCTGGATGTTGTTAGTTGTATGTCTTAGCAGAAAGTGAGGATTGGGTGAAGTCCATGTTTACATGGCTTGAGCAGGGAATGGGCTTGAAGTAGGATAAAGGTGAGGACTGGCTGATGAAAGAGAAGCAGATGTTTTTGCCATCTGAGCTTTCCTTTCCATGGGATTTTCCTCTACTCTGTATCTGCCCCAACTAGACCTTGTGTGGTGAATGTACTCATCTAATGCATGAGCTGTCAGTATGATACTGTAACCTATGACCTGGAAGTGGTGATACGGACTACTTCCAGGTACTGTACTGTAACCACGGTGGGCTCCGCCTCTGGCTCCACCCTCACCGGGGCCATATATAGACCTGTGAGTGGCACTCATCTGTACAACCAACTCTGGCTTGGCAAGGTCATGATTAATAAAGCCTAATGTTCACTCACTCTCTGTCTCTCGGTGAATTGACGGTACATCAATTTATTAATCATCGACAGCACCCTGGAAGCCGCTCTAAAGCCAGATAAGCTTGAACTCGACACGCCGTGTCAGAAGCCAAGGAGATATTCGAACATTGGCTTCAATGCTTCGAAGCCATCCTCGAGTCCTCCAGAACGCCTCCCATGGAAAGCCTCAAGCTGCGACTCCACCACGCTTGGGTGAGCCATTGAATCTCAGTAATGATCGAGAAAGCGGCCACGTACGAAGCGGCGGTCGCAACCCTCAAGGCACATTTCGTGAAGCCCGTAAATGAGGTGTTCGCCCGACACCTCCTCACTACTCGCCATCAACGTGCCGGAGCATCGCTGGACGAGTACCTGGAAACCCTGACTCTACTCGTGAGGAACTGCAGCTATCGAGATGTGACGGCGGAGGAACACATGAACTTACAGATCCAGGACACCTACGTGGCTGGGGTCCGCTCGAATTACATCAGGTTATGCCTGTGGGACACGGTAAAGCTAGCTACCTCGTTAGAGGTGGCCTACCAGAGCCTCATTGCGTTCCCCGCGGGCCCGGCGAATCCATCGTGGGCATCATCGTCGCGGCACAGTCGGACCCGACTACGTCACAGGCCTGCGCTGCGCGCCTGCCAGCCCAGCCCGGGGAACTGCAGTGCTACTTCTATGGCCAGGGTTAACACCCCCGGCAGAGTTGCCCAGCCCGCACAGCGACAAGCAGCGCCTGTGGGGGAAAAAGGGATACTTCTCTAGAGTCTGTCTGGACCGACCTAAGGCCCAGAAATCGGAAACGGACCAGGCTCGACCCATGAACCATGCGGACCCGACTACGTTGCAGGCCCGCAGGCCCTACAATGTGGCTGCGTGCCTGCCCGGAACGACCCCTTCAGACACATCATTAGCCTCGTGCGACTCGTGGTGGTCGCCATCTTGGCCGCCGGCTCCAACACCGACTGACACGTGCGACCGATGGGGGCGGCCATCTTAGTCACCATCGTCGCCCCAGCCCGACACGTGCGACTCATCGGGGCCGCCATCCACTGACCACATAGACTACCCACAGCTGAGCGCAGTCACCCTCGACCAGTCGCAGCCAAAACAGCTGAAAAACTCAGTGATGGTCGTCCAGCTCAACGGGCACGAGACCCCTTGCCTTTTCGACTCTGGAAGCAAGGAGAGCTTTGTCCACCCCGAAATGGAAAGGCGCTGCTCCCTTCACAGCTACCCAGCCTTCCAAACAATCTCCCTTGCCTCCGGTTCCCATTCGGTTCAGATCCGGGGGTCCTGTATCGCCAATCCCAAGATGCAGGGCGCAGTGTACTCTCATTTTAAGCTCTATGTCTTCCCCCACCTCTGCGCCCTCCTACTGCTCGGATTGGACTTCCAATGTAGTCATCAAAGCCTGACCTACAGTTCGGCGGAACCTTGCTCTCCCCCCTCACGGTATGCAGCCTCGCGACCTTCAAGGTCCCCCCACTTCGCTCTTTGCGAACCCCACATACAACAAAGAAAAGTGCGTCTTCCGCACCACCCGACTGCCCATCCTCGGCTAATGAGGCTCTGGTAGGCCACCTCTAACGAGGTAGCTAGCTTTACGTCATGGAGAATGGAGCCCTAGGGCCTGACCCTGACCGTATGTGCCCCCTCACAGAACTCACCCCTCTCCACAGCATCAAGTATTGTCCTGGGAAGCTCAACGAGCCCCCGGATGCCCTGTCCCGCGGCACATGCGCCAGCGCGCAAGATGACCGACTTCGAGCTATCCACGATGACCTCTGCCATCCGGGGGTTACCCAGCTTCCCCACTTCATTAAGACCCACAATCTACCCTTCTCCACCGAGGAGGTGACGGCCATGACCAGGGACTGCCAAGTCTGCGCGGAGTGCAAACCGCACTTCTACCGGCCAGACAAGGCCCAACTGGTAAAGGCTCCCGGCCCTTTGAGCGCTTAAGCATTGACTTCAAAGGACCCCTCTCCACCAACTGTAATATATACTTTCTCACCGTCATCGATGAGTACTTCTGCTTCCCCTTCGCTGTCCCCTGCCCCGACATGACCTCAGCCACTGTAATAAAGGCACAGCACAGCATCTTCACACTGTTCGGTTTTCCTGCCTACGTCCACAGCGACAGCAGCACATCGTTCATGAGCGGTGAGCTGCATCAGTACCTGCTCAGCAAAGGCATCGCCTCGAGCAAGATTGCGAGCTATAACCCGCTGGGAAACGGGCAGGTGGAGAGGGAGAATGTGACGGTAAGGCCCTCCGGTCTAGAAGTCTCCCGACGCCCTGCTGGCAGAAGATCCACCCCGGCGCCCTTCACTCCATTAGACCACTCCTCTGCACGGCCACAAACGAGATCCCTCACGACCATTTGTTTGTCTTCCCCAGGAAGTCCATCTCCGGGGTCTTGCTTCCATCTTGGCTGACAACTCCGGGAACTTTTCTTCTCCAGAGGCACATGAGGAGCCATAAGACCGACCCCCTGGTCGAGAGGGTGCAGCTGCTGCACGCCAACCCCCAATACCCCTACGTTGCGCACCAGGACGGCGGCAAGATACAGTCTCCCTACGAGACCTGGTGCCAGCTGATTCCCCTGCCAACACACCCCCCCTCCGCTGCCCACCGCCACCTCCAGTGCCCCGTACGCCCCCTGGGTCTCCTGTATTGTCCCGCACTGGCACTGCCGCCACCCACCAGCCCCCTGCCTACCCCCACCCCCCAACCGTCTCCGACACACTGGACTGAGGCCCAAGCTCCAGACCCAATGGCCCTGGAGTTACCACCTGTAACAACCATGCCCGTCGCACCACCAGAGCTGAGGAGGTCTAAAAGAAAGTCCGGTCTCCAGATAGACTGAATATGTAATGACCCCACGTCACCCCCGCTAGACTTGATTTTTTAACAGGGGGTGAATGTGTGAATATTCACCTCATGCATGAGCTGTTTGTATGATACTGTAAGCTATGACCTGGAAGTGGTGATACGGACTACTTCAAGGTACTGTACTGTCACCCCGGTGGGTTCTGTCTCTGGCTCCGCCCTCACCAGGCGCATATATAGACCTGTAGGTGGCACTCATCTGTACAACCGACTCTGGCTCGGCAAGTTCATGATTAATAAAGCCTAATGTTCACTCACTCTCTCAGTCTCTCGGTGAATTGACGGTACATCACCTTGACAGTCGGAGTTATTGCAGGAAATCCCGATCTGACCGACTGCATTGCACAAAGTTGCTCAGATGTTAACACAGAGAGTGAGGAGTTTCTATGACTGGTCACCCAGCAGGATTATCTCACCACCTCTTCCACTCACATTACAAAAGAATATGAAAGGCCATATAGTGCAAACTTGCTTCCATGGGGTTGGCAATGTATCAAAGCAGCACCAGAAAAATTCAACAGGAGATTAGATGTATTTATTTCACAGGTTAGATTATTCAAACCTTACAAGAGGCTAAATGCAGAAATGATAATACAATTTAAAGAGGAATTGGATAAAGATTTGTAAAGGAGGACTATAAAAGGATAGGACTAGGACAGCTAAGTGGCATTAGAGTGGTGTGTTTGATAGCAAGGTGGTTATATTACTGGCTAGTAATTCAGGTAATTATTCTAAATCCTACCATTGCAGGCTGAGAAATTGAATTCAATTTTTAAAAGTCTGCAAATATAAAAACTGGCATCTCAAAGTTTTGACGATGCAGAAGGCCCCCGACCGGCACGCGCGACTGGCGCCGATTCCAGTTGCCGGAGAATCGCGTCCCGGCGGTGTGGCGGGAATTTCCGGCGTGACCCCCGATTCTCTGACCCAGCGTGGGCTCGGAGAATCCCGGCTCACATCTTTCTTTCTAATTCCTCTTAAATGTGCAGGTTAGCTGGGGTTATAGGGATATATTAGAATAGTGGGCCTAGGTAGGGTGGTCTTTCAGAGGTATAGTGCAGACTTTATGGGCCGAATAGCCTCCATCTACACTTCAGGAAATCTATTTGTCTGAAGTATTTGCTTCAAATATTCCTTGTGGTAGAAGTTCCACATTTGAACCAGTCTCTGGGTTAAGAAGTTTCTCCTGAATTCCCTATTGGATTTATTTAAAAAAAGATCTTTTTATTGGCATTTTCAAATTAATAAATAGCTATGTACATTGTTGGCCGTGTTTATTCACTGTGCAACACAGAAAGGTTTGTTTTTTCCTTCCCTTAATTCCCCAATTTACATTCTGCCGCCCTCTGGCTCAGCATGTCCCCCCCCCACCCGCCCTTGTGTCCCCCCCGGTCTGTTTTGGGGGCTGTTCCCCCCCTCCTCCCCTTCACCCCCTTCTTTTCTTCCCCAATCAACTTTGGCTGTGTTTCCCCTGTGATTGGGGGGGGGGGGTTGCCCCCTCCCTCCCTCCCTCCCTCCCTCCCTCCCTCCCTCCCTCCCTCCCCTCCCTCCCTTCCATCCTGTGTGATTGGGGGGGGGGCGGTTGCACATTGTCCCTTTTATGTCCCTCCAGCCTTTTCTCCTCCCCCCCCCCCTCCCACCTCCCCCCTGGGTTGCGCGTTCCTATGGTTCCCCCTGTCTTTATTTTTCTTTTTCCTATCCCTTTTCTTTCTAACTTTCCCATTTCTGCATCTTATTCATTGTTGCTGGCCTCAAACAGGTTCTAGAACAGTCGACAAATTGCCCCCGTGCGTTTAGGAAGCCTTCCTCCGCCCCCTCGGATGACATACTTAATAATCTCCAGGTAGAGAATTCCGTAAGGTTTACCAGCCAGTCTGCAGCTGTGGGTGGTGCTGCTGATCGCCAGCCGAGCAGGATTCTCCAGCGTGCGATTAGGGAAGCAAAGCCAGGGCGTCGGCCCCCTTCCCCATGTGTAGCTCTGGCTGCTCTGATACCCCAAAGATTGCCGCTCTCGGGCACGGCTCCACCCTCACCTCATAAAGAAGGATGTCCAGAACCCAGCTAGTTTAGGACATACCCAGAACATGTGGGTGTGGTTGGCCAGACCCCTCTGGCACCGTTCACATTTATCCTCCACCTCCAGGAAGAACCTGCTCATTCGGGTTCTGGTTAGGTGTGCTGTGTGCACCACTTTGAACTGCATGAGGCTTGCACAGGAGGCGGTTGTCTTGGCCCTGCTCAGTGCCTCGCCTCCAGAGTCCTCCCACCCACTTCTGCCCCAGTTCATCCTCCATTTCCGTCTGGCTTGTCCAGTGGTATTTCACGTTCTGTACAGTAGCTGTCCATACATTTTCCACAGAGTCCTTCTTCTTTATTGTTTGTGTTTATCAGGCCCTCCAGTAGTGTTGTCCCCGGGGTACCCCCACTGCTTCTTTGCAGAGGAAGTGCTTTATTGCAGGTTCCCTTCATTCCCTGTCCTGTCGGCAGTTCCCATTCCTCTGTCAGTTCACCCAGTGTAGCTAGGCTGTGCCCTACGTAGAAGTCCCTTACTGTCAGTGTGCCCCTGTCACGTCTCCATTTCCTGAAGGGGTGTCTAGTATGGCCAGGGGGAATTTGTGATTGCCGCAGATGGGAGCCATGGGGGACATCCTAGTCAGCCTGAGCTGCTGCCTTAGTTGGGCCCATGTTTCAGGGTGGCCACTACCATTGGCCATGATGTGTATTTTGCTGAGGGGGGATGGGAGTACTACTGTAGCAAGGCCCCGAGGGTCGTCCCCTTGCAGGAGGCCTCCTCCATCCGCACCCTATTCTGAGTTGGGTTCGTCTTACCCATCCCCTCACTCTTTCTGCCGTTGCTCCTCAGTGGTAGTACTGCAGGTTTGGTAATGCCAAGTCACCTTTTGTCCTTTGCAGTGTTGGTTTGGGAACTCGCGGGTTCTTACCCCCCAACACAAACGGCATAATTAAGCTGTCTACATTTTGGAAAAAGGCCTCAGGGATGAAGATCGGGATGGATCTAAACAGGAAGAGGAACCTTGGCACCACGTTCACCTTGATCGTCTGCACCCGCCCCACCAGGGAGAGTGGGAGTGCACCCCACCTCTGTTATTCCTTTTTAACTTCCTCCACCAGGCTGGTCAGGTTCCATTTTTGGATCTGTGTCCAGTCTCTGGCTATTTGGATCCCCAGGTATCGAATCTGTTCTGGGCTGTTTGAACGGAGCCCCTTCAGCCTCTGTCCCTCTCCCTTTTGTGTTTATTGGCAATGTCTTGCTTTTGCCCAGGGTGAGTTTGTAACCCGAGAAGATTCCAAACTCTTTCATGAGCTGCATGATTGCCCTCGGTCCTTCCTGCTGCTTTGAGACATAGAGGAGCAGGTCATCTGCATAGAGTGAGACTCTATGCTCTCTGTCTCCTCTCTGGATGCCCTTCCAGCTTTTTGCATCCCGTAGGGCTATCGCCAGGTGTTCGATCGCTGGCGCAAACAAGAGTGCGGACAGTGCGCATTCCTGCCTTGTGCCTCTTTGTAGCTGGAAGTATTCCGAGCTGGTGGTGTTAGTTGGACACTTGCTTTGGGAGCGTTGTGCAGGAGCCTCACCTGGAAAGTGAATGCTGCTCCTAGCCCAAATCGTTCCAGTACCCCGAGGAGGTATTTCCATTCGACTGTCGAAGGCCTTTTCTGCGTCCAGGGAGATGATCACCTCTGGTGTTCTGTCCCTGAGGGGCGGGGGGTCATTATTACATTCAGCAGCCGCCTGATGTTCGCAGTAAGTTGCCTACCCTTGACAAAGTCCGTTTGGTCCTCTGCGACCACCTCTGGTACACAGTCCTCCAGCCTTTTGGCCAGGACCTTTGCAAGTATTTTCGCATTCCACAACCAGCAGTGAAATGGGTCTGTACGATTCCATCAGGTCTTTATCCTTTTTGGGTATCAATGAGATTGTGACCTGCGCTAGCGTGGGGGGGGGGGGGGGGGGGGGGTGCGTCCCTTAGGTGTGGGGCCAGGTTGGTGCAAATGTTTTATAGAAGTTTGCCAGGAACCCGTCGGCTCCCGCTGCATTCCCTACCTGAGTAATGGAGTTGATGCTCTCCATGATTTCTCCCAGATCTATTGGTGTTTGCAGCTCCTCCTCCTCCCCCCCCCCCCCCCCCCCCCCCCCCCCCGGTCTGTCTTCCCCCACAACTGGTAGTTCCAGTCCATTGAGGATCTGTTTCATCCCCGCGTACCAGTCCTCGGTAGAAGGTGTCGAATGCTTGATTGACTTCTTTTTGTTCTGCTACCAGTTCTGCCTCTGCTATCCTTTACCTGCAAATTTCCCTGGTGGCTGCATGTTTTCTCAGCTGGTCAGCCAATGGGGGCAGCACGGTAGCATTGTGGATAGCACAATCGCTTCACAGCTCCAGGGTCCAGGTTCGATTCCGGCTTTGGGTCACTGTCTGTGCGGAGTCTGCACATCCTCCCCGTGTCTGCGTGGGTTTCCTCCGGGTGTGCACCGGTTTCCTCCCACACAGTCCAAAGATGTGCAGGTTAGGTGGATTGGCCATGATAAATTGCCCTTAGTGTCCAAAATTGCCCTTAGTGTTGGGTGGGGTTACTGGGTTATGGGGATAGGGTGGAGGTGTTAACCTTGGGTAGGGTGCTCTTTCCAGGAGCCGGTGCAGACTCGATGGGCCGAATGGCTTCCTTCTGCACTGTAAATTCTATGTAATAGGCGGCCAGCCTTGCCCCAGTGTTCATAGAAAATCCCCCATGTCTGGCGGAGTTGGTGCACTGCTTTCTTAGTGGATATCAGGTTAAAGTCCATTTGCAGCATTTTCCTCTCCGCCAACAGCTCTACGGTCGGGGCCTCAGAGTACTTTCTGTCGACTTCCAGAGTCAACCAGCTGCTGCCTGGCCGCCCTCTCTTCCCTATCTCTCTTGCCTTGTAGGCTATGATCTCTCTTCTAATCACGGCCTTCAGTGCCTCCAGAAACATGGAGGGTGAGACCTCCTCATTTTGATTGTTACTAATGTACTCGGGCCTGCAATGTTTTCTGGCAGAAGGCCTTGTGGGCCAGGAGATCCGTGTCCAGCCTCCATGTGGGGCGCTGGGACCGGCCCGTCTCCAACCTCACATCTGTGTAATGTGGAGCGTGATCAGAGATAACGATCACAGAATATGTCCGCTCCTATGGTTCCTGGAAGCACCGATTTCCCACTGCAAAGAGAAGTCGATACAGGTGTATACCTTGTGCACCTGCAAAAGAATGAGAACTCCTTTTCTCCCGGTTGTAGGAACCTCTATGGGTCCACTGCCCCCATCAGTTCCAAGAATGTTCCCAGTTCCCTAGCTATGCCTGTCTTCCTCTCCGTTCAGGGGTTTGATCGATCGGTCAGTGGGTCCTGTATGCAGTTAAAGTGCGCCCCCCCCCCCCCCCCCCCCCCCCCCCCCCCCCCCCCCCCCCCCCCCCCCCCCCCAATAATCAGTCAATGCCGTGGATTTCCGCCCATGGTCTTCGTTATGAATTCTGTGGCGTCCCAGTTGGGAGCGTACACATTACCAGTACGACCGGTGCCCCTTCCAAGACACCGCTGACCATGACGTGACGTACCCCTGGGTCTGTAACCATCCTAGTCTCCATAACTTCATCCTCTTGCTAATCAGTATGGCTACTCCCCTAGCCCTTGTCCTGTAGCCTGAATGGTACGTCTGTCCCACCCAGCTCTTTCTTACCAGCAGTCAGTCCTTCTCCCTCAGGAGACTACGTCGGCCTTCCGGCTTCTTAGGTGGGCAAAGACTCTGGTTCTTTACACCTGGCCGTTAAGTCCCGTTAAGGGACTTCCAGCTAACAATCCTGGTTGGGGGTTTCGGACCCCCCGGTCCTGTGGGATCACCAGACTTACCTGGCGGACGTGCCCCTGCACTCTGGGGTTTCCCTTTGTTAGGGGGCTGTCCAAAATGGCCACGGTAGCTGCTCTCACCATGAGGCCGGGCCCCTGCATTCCAAGGTTTACCTCGATGGGCTGAAGGGCCTCTTCTGCAATGTATTATTCTGTGTGTTCATGCCATCTTAAATATCTAGTTCTTTTAATAATATGGGGCGTGATTTACCCGAATGGGAACAGAGTCCCATAATGAGCGTGTTTAGCTGGGTGTTTCCTGGTGCTTGAATCATCGAGAACCATCACGCTATTGAACTCCGATTCGGGTAGATACAGGAGGTCAGCGGGGATCGCCCCAATGAGGCCGCACTTAGCCCGTTTTCTTCACTGAGCAGCCAAGCTCGCCGGAGTTACTCAATGCAGAAGGAGATTGCGCACCATTTTTAAATGCCGTCCCGATCTCTCGACTCCCCGGCATGACCCCTGAACCCCCCCCAACTCCAACTGGCCTATAAGGGGGTCCTCAGGCTAACTGTCTCACTCTAATATTTTCCGAAAGGTGATTTGCCCACAATGGGCGGGATTCGCATTGCAACATCTCAAAAGATCGTGTTATCTCTCGTGAGGCATGGCAAGCTAGGTTGATCCCGGAAGGGGGATAACGTGGCCAGTAGATTGCGCCCATGGTAACCAGAGCTGATCATAGTGCTCCAAGTCTGGTCTAACCAAGGATCTATGACAGTTTAACACAATTCTTTGCTTTTCAATTGTGTCCCTGAAGAAATTAACCCCAATTTTTCTTTTACATTTTAAGGCCTTATGAGCCTACAGTGTTGCTCTAAATCATTTGCACATTCGTACTCAAAGATCTCTTTGTACTTGTACACCTATTTACTGAGATCAAAATATATTACATCTACTGCATTACCCCTATCTAACCTTTCTAGTACTTCTTCAAAGAATTCAATACCTGTAAGTTTGACGATCATTTTGGAATCCATGCTTTTCATTATATTTTCAGCTTCTATATTTATGAAATTACATCTTCAAGTAACAATTGATGCGCAGGTGTCGAAGAGTGCCCTTGTGTTAATGTATTCTCTTATACACATAACTAGGCAGAAATTTGCAGTAAACTTCTCGGTTGAGAAATTAAATTTTATTTGGTATCTATTGATTATAAAAAGGGTAAATCTTCTTGTGTTACAAAATCAAATGTTCTCAATACAGCCCCTGCCTGCAGAAGGCCTCACTTGAGATGATTATTTTTAGTAACTTACAAAACGACTTAAATTCGAAATATAACAGCAGTTCTTTGCTCAAAGCAAACAGCTGCACAGATTAAAAGTTGAAAGTGGAAATATGGAACAAAGATAGTAGACAGCTAGGCAAAATAGTATAGGTAATTCTGGAATGGAAAATG
Source organism: Scyliorhinus canicula (assembly GCF_902713615.1). Lineage (NCBI taxonomy): Eukaryota > Metazoa > Chordata > Chondrichthyes > Carcharhiniformes > Scyliorhinidae > Scyliorhinus > Scyliorhinus canicula. The sequence goes on from NC_052157.1 coordinate 165,136,079, forward strand.
GTCGCCTGAACTACTATTTTTAAGGAATTTGTTATCAATCTAAGTCAATCTATTCCTACCCCTGTAACATGCTGATTGGTTTGGGTGAGTTTTCAATACATTTGATTTGATGATTGGGTTGTCAATCTTCAATGTGCAAATTAACTCGTTGAACTTTAAAGTTAATACAAATGTTGCATGTGGAATTCTTTAGTGTGTGTTGGAATGCAAACTCTGCTGTTATCATTGGACTGGTATGTGCTGAAATCTTCAATTCTTTTCTTTTGAACAATGGAGAGTTCATATGAACTATCATGTCGATTTGACCCTCAGTAGAAATGTTGCATTTGCTTCCAGCTCGACTGCAAAATGTTTCAAATGCTGTGCTTTATTTCTGCAAGCTATGTGCTTTTGCAAACTGATGTGATGCTGGTTCATTTTTGCAGTGTCATGATGGAATCCATTTTAAAATGATTTTTGAAGTGGGCTTTTACATTTATAATTAAATAGCTAATTAATGATCCTTTTACTTATCAGAAATAGCAGGTTTCCTTCAGCAGGTTAGGTGGATTGGCAACGCTATATTGTCCCTTAGTGTCCAACGGTTAGTTGGGGTTACGGAGATTGGTCCGAGCTTTGGGCCGAGGCAGGGTGTCCCTGAAGAAATGAACCCCAACATTTATTTTTACATTTTAAGGCCTTATTAACCTACAGTGTTGCTATAAATCATTTGCACATTTGTACTCAAAGGTCTCTTTATACTTGTACACCTATTTACTGAGATCAAATATATTACATCTACTGCATTACCCCCTATCTAACCTTTCTAGTACTTCTTCAAAGAATTCAATACTTGTAAGTTTGACGATCATTTTGGAATCCATGCTTTTCATTTTATATTTTCAGTTTCCAGATTTATGAAATTACATCTTTGAGTAACATTGATGCGGTTAAAAAACGACTTGAAGGTCGGTGCAGACTCGATGGATCAATGGCCGCCTTCTACACTATTCTGTTCCATAAACATTAGCTTTCCTACAATCAGCATCAAGCAAATCAGTCCATATACTTCTGAACTTTTATATATTTTTATATATCAGAATTAGATAGCTTTGCGGCAGTCCTCTGATACAATTCCCTTTTCTAGTTTTTTTTAAAAATATAAATGTAAAAGTGCCTCATCTATCTCTTTCCTAACTTATTTTAATATATACAGTAAAGTGATTATTAGGCTGTCAGATTATTGTAAAAATCCAACTACCTGATTAATGTTCCTTTGGAAAGGAAACCTTCACTCTTTCAGATCTCTACTTGATTTCTAACCGCCACTAATGAAGTTGAATCTTAATTCCCCTTGCAAGCCAAGAAAACCACTAAGTTGTATAAAAATGTTATCCTGTTATAACAATGTTCTGGGTGAACCTCATCACATGGACTATAGTAGCTCAGGTTCCTCCATCGCCTTCTCGTGGTAATTAGGGTTGGACAACAAATGTCGGCTTCCCTATGCTTACTACATCTCCACAATGAAAAAAAAGCTCCAGTTAAGAGGCAGCAGTGACATTTCTATGATTCTATGAATTAATTCTTAATAAATTACATACTTATACATTGTTTTTTTCATAGGACTGCGATATGGAGGGAAGTGAATGTTTGTATTTTGAGTGCACACTCACTGGAGCAAAACAGGATATCAATCTAACAGCAAAGCTGCCATTGAGCAATTTAAAACAGGTAAAATTTGATTTAATTTCTGATGTAAAACACAAGACTTTATCTTTGCAAATACCTAGGGCAGAATTTTCTGAGAAAATGGCAAAATGTCAGATTCTGACTAAACACCGGTGGATTTCGCCCAGGAACACAGCCAGGCTTTCTGTCCAGATCGTCCGACATTTGTCAGAAATAAATCGGTGGGCATTTTTTCGCGCAGTCACTCTCACATGGCAGGGTCTCATAAAGCTGGCAAGTCCGTCTGTAGAGATTGGGGCGCCACCTTTAAAGGATACCCCAATCAACGAGAACACTGAATTGACTCCCACCCCCTCACTGCCATGGAGGACACCCCCCATAAGCAATTGGCCACCCCCACCAGACCACTGATGTATTAGTAGGTAATCTCCCCCCTTTCCACCCTGCCTGCACGTTCCCTGGTGCGCACCCTTCTTCCCTCCCCCCTCCCTACCAGACAAAATGAGAAGCCCCTTTCCCCAATGGAGAAGGCTGTTATCCTTCTCAGTGCCCCCTCTCAGTGCCCCTGGCACTGTCCCCTGTGGAATCTGCCAGGGTGCCAAGGGGAATGGTTAAGACTTGGCCCTGAACCCTGGGGCCTCCAGGGGCCCCCTGGCGTCACAACTGGTTCACAATTTTTAAAACCAGTAGTGACGTTATGTCGCTGAGGGGACATCAAGGGGTTGGAAGGTATGGCATTAAACCGCTGAATTAGATTTGAATATAAATAAATTAATGGATCATGTCACTGCCAGGGAGGTCTCAAACCGAGATCACGCTGGTGCAAGTCCCATTATGGCCATCTTGCGAGATTAGCGGCCATAACAAGATTTGCATGTGTGTCAACGGGCCACAAAAATTGCGACCTTAATCTGTATTTCATCTTGTTTTCATTATGTACTTTAGCGTTCAGTACTGAGTGTGGGGTGTGATGAATGTAGAAATTTATATATATTGGCCTGGATCCTCGCCTCGCAACGTCGACAATGCTGATCGAGCGGACGGAGAATCTGCCAGACACCCCAAGAAACCCCCTAGATGAGGAGACTTCACCCCCCCCCCCCAGAGACCCCCTGAGTAGGAGGAGCCCCACAGAAACCCCCTGAATAGTGGGACCTGCCCCTGAGACCCCCTGAATAGGGACCCTTCCACAGAGACCCCCTAACTAAAGGATCCACCACACGGAGACCCCTTATATAGGGAGGCTTCCTTTAGAGACCCCCTAAATAGAGCCCCCCCCCGAAGAGTAGGAAACCCACAGAAACCCCCGAATAGGGGGACCCGCCACCAACAGATTCCCTCTGAATAGGGGGATTCCCTGAGACTCCCTAACTAAAGGGACAGCCCCAGACAGCCCTTACCTGCACATAGACCCCTTAGATAGTGTGAGCCCCCCCCAGTTACCCCCTGAATAGGAGACTTCCGAGACTGCCTGAATAGGGCGACAAGCCTGAAAGACTCCACTGAGACCCCTGAATATGGGAACTCCCCCAAAGCCCCCTAAATAAAGACCCCCCCAGAGATCTCCTAACTAAAGGGGGGGTTTAAAATAATTCAGCAGGGGCATGGGAACCTGGATTGTAGTTTTGGGGTACGGGAGATTGAGAGTATAGAGGTCAGGAGCACAGATTTGACTTCGCAGGAGGGTGCCAGTGTTCAGGTAGGTGGTTTGAAGTGTGTCTACTTCAATGCCAGGAGTATACGAAATAAGGTAGGGGAACTGGCAGCATGGGTTGGTACCTGGGACTTCGATGTTGTGGCCATTTCAGAGACATGGATAGAGCAGGGACAGGAATGGTTGTTGCAGGTTCCGGGGTTTAGGTGTTTTAGTAAGGTCAGAGAAGGGGGCAAAAGAGGGGGAGGTGCGGCACTGCTAGTCAAGGACAGTATTACGGTGGCAGAAAGGATGCAAGATGGGGACTCTTCTTCCGAGGTAGTATGGGCTGAGGTTAGAAACAGGAAAGGAGAGGTCACCCTGCTGGGAGTTTTCTATAGGCCACCTAATAGTTCTAGAGATGTAGAGGAAAGGATGGCGAAGATGATTCTGGAAAAGAGCGAAAGTAACAGGGTAGTTGTTATGGGAGACTTTAACTTTCCAAATATTGACTGGAAAGATATAGTTCGAGTACATTAGATGGGTCGTTCTTTGTACAATGTGTACAGGAGGGTTTCCTGACACAATATGTTGACAGGCCAACAAGAGGCGAGGCCACATTGGATTTGGTTTTGGGTAATAAACCAGGCCAGGTGTTAGATCTGGAGGTAGGTGAACACTTTGGAGACAGTGACCACAATTCGGTGACCTTTACATTAGTGATGGAAAGGGATAAGTATACCCCGCAGGGCAAGAGTTATAGCTGGGGGAAGGGCAATTATGATGCCGTTAGACATGACTTAGGTTGTGTAAGTTGGAGAAGTAGGCTGCAAGGGTTGGGCACACTGGATATGTGGAGCTTGTTCAAGGAACAGCTATTGCGTGTTCTTGATCAGTACGTACCAGTCAGGCAGGGAGGAAGGGGTCGAGCGAGGGAACCGTGGTTTACCAAAGAAGTGGAATAATATTATGGAGGAGAATGCTGAGACCCAGGCTATTAGAATAGATGGCATTGAGGTGCGTAGGGAAGAAGTGTTGGCAATTCTGGACAAGGTGAAAATAGATAAGTCCCCGGGGCCGGATGGGATTTATCCTAGGATTCTCTGGGAAGCCAGGGAAGAGATTGCTGAGCCTTTGGCTTTGATTTTTAGGTCATCATTGGCTACAGGAATAGTGCCAGAGGACTGGAGGATAGCAAATGTGGTCCCTTTGTTCAAGAAGGGGAGTAGAGATAACCCCGGTAACTATAGGCCGGTGAGCCTAACGTCTGTGGTGGGTAAAGTCTTGGAGAGGATTATAAAAGATACGATTTATAATCATCTAGATAGGAATAATATGATTAGGGACAGTCAGCATGGTTTTGTGAAGGGTAGGTCATGCCTCACAAACCTTATCGAGTTCTTTGAGAAGGTGACTGAACAGGTAGACGAGGGTAGAGCAGTTGATGTGGTGTATATGGATTTCAGTAAAGCGTTTGATAAGGTTCCCCACGGTCGGCTATTGCAGAAAATACGGAGGCTGGGGATTGAGGGTGATTTAGAGATGTGGATCAGAAATTGGCTAGTTGAAAGAAGACAGAGAGTGGTGGTTGATGGGAAATGTTCAGAATGGAGTTCAGTTATGAGTGGCGTACCACAAGGATCTGTTCTGGGGCCGTTGCTGTTTGTCATTTTTATAAATGACCTAGAGGAGGGCGCAGAAGGATGGGTGAGTAAATTTGCAGACGACACTAAAGTCAGTGGAGTTGTAGACAGTGCGGAAGGATGTTGCAGGTTACAGAGGGACATAGATAAGCTGCAGAGCTGGGCTGAGAGGTGGCAAATGGAGTTTAATGTGGAGAAATGTGAGGTGATTCACTTTGGAAAGAATAACAGGAATGCGGAATATTTGGCTAATGGTAAAATTCTTGGTAGTGTGGATGAGCAGAGGGATCTCGGTGTCCATGTACATAGATCCCTGAAAGTTGCCACCCAGGTTGATAGGGTTGTGAAGAAGGCCTATGGTGTGTTGGCCTTTATTGGTAGAGGGATTGAGTTCCGGAGCCATGAGGTCATGTTGCAGTTGTACAAAACTCTAGTACGGCCGCATTTGGAGTATTGCGTACAGTTCTGGTCGCCTCATTATAGGAAGGACGTGGAGGCTTTGGAACGGGTGCAGAGGAGATTTACCAGGATGTTGCCTGGTCTGGAGGGAAAATCTTATGAGGAAAGGGTGATGGACTTGAGGTTGTTTTCGTTACAGAGAAGAAGGTTAAGAGGTGACTTAATAGAGGCATACAAAATGATCAGAGGGTTAGATAGGGTGGTCAGCGAGAGCCTTCTCCCACGGATGGAGGTGGCTAGCACGAGGGGACATAGCCTTAAATTGAGGGGTAATAGATATAGGACAGAGGTCAGAGGTGGGTTTTTTACGCAAAGAGTGGTGAGGCCGTGGAATGCCCTACCTGCAACAGTAGTGAACTCGCCAACATTGAAGGCATTTAAAAGTTTATTGGATAAGCATATGGATGATAAGTGCATAGTATAGGTTAGATGGCCTTTAGTTTTTTTCCATGTCGGTGCAACATCGAGGGCCGAAGGGCCTGTACTGCGCTGTATCGTTCTATGTTCTATGTTCTTTAAAGGAGCCCCCCCACAGAGACCCTTTAGATAGGGAGATGCCCACCCACATATACCCCCTGATATGGGGACTCCTCTGACCCCCTAATTAAAGGCCTCGCCGGACACCCGCTCACTAAAGGAACCCTCCCACAGACAACCCCCAGAAAAGAGCCCCTGTCGGAAAGCTCGAGAGCAGAGCAAACAGGGCCAATGAAAACAAATACTGTTGTAACACGCACCTGGGCAATAATAATAATATAATAATCTTTATTGTCACAAGTAGGCTTACATTAACACTGCAATGAAGTTACTGTGAAAAGCCCCTAGTCGCCGCATTCCGGCGCCTGTTCAGGTACACTGAGGGAGAATTCAGAATGTCCAGATTACCTAACAGCACGCCTTTTGGAACTGTTGGGAGGAAACCGGAGCACCCGGAGGAAACCCACGCAGACACGGAGTGAACGTGCAGACTCCGCACAGACAGTGACCCAAGCCAGGAATCGAACCCGGGTCCCTGGCGCTGTAAAGCCACAGTGCTAACCACTGTAGTACCTGCTGGCTCAGAGAGAGGAAGCACCACTTGTCCATTCCTGGAAAGAGAAAAGTGTTTAAACCCCTCAAATCACAGCCCATCAATAAATGGCTTGCAACTTAAGGTTCTGAGGGATTTAAACACAATTCACTGCTTTTCCAAGGGGTCTCCGGGGGAGGGGGGGGGGGGACTTCCACTGTCCAGGGAGTCTTGGAGGGGTCCCCCTATTCAGGGGGTCTCTGGAGTGGGTAGGTCGAGTCAACAACCCCCATGCTTGGAGGAAGGGGAACCTAGAAAATCCAGAGGGCTGATTAGCAACGAGGAGGGAGCGTGGGGGTCTGCTCTGGGATTGGGGGTAAGGGGGAGCTGCTTTATGATGCGCGGGGGGGGGGGGGGGGGGGGGGGGTGGTGGGGGTCTGCTTTGCGATGCTGGGCAGAGTGGCTGGCGATGGGACATCATCTTCGCGCTGCCCACTCAAAACGGCGGCCCCTCAAGAATCCCTTGTTGGCGTCTACTCACTCGTGCTGCCCGCTGCAGGTCGCTGTCCTTTTTCCTTCACTGGAAGCCGATCCTCCTGGTCACACACTCGGTGCTCACAGCCGCTGCCACCTCGTCCCAGGCAGCACTGGCTACCCTACGGCTGACCCTCCTGGACTCTCGGGGGAACAGGGCATCCCTTCTGGCCTCCACAACATCTAGCAGCCTCCCCAGTACAGCGTCCCCGAATCTTGGGGCCAGTCTCCTGGGCGTCATTGTTGCCAGCTGGCTGGGTTTGGCTGAGCAAGTGCAGATTAAGTGCTGCTCGACCTTGTTCGCGGGGGGGTTGGCGAGCGTGGTGCCAGCGAGCCGTCATTTACAGCGAGACGTCCATGAGGCCTCGTTAAGTGGACCAATTAACGTTGAATTGCGTTGCCGGCCTCGCTGGGCCGAGCGCCGGGAAGCTTGCGGCAATTCCCACTCGCTACCACACTCAGAAATTTTTCCGGAGAATCGCGCCTTGAGTATTGGCAAAAAAGAACAAAGAAAAGTACAGCAAAGGAACAGGCCATTCAGCCCTCCAAGCCTGCACCGATCATGATGCCTGTCTAAACTAAAACCTTCTGTACTTCCAGGGTCCATATCCCCCTAGTCCCACCTGTTCATATATTCATCAAGATGCCTCTTAAACTTTGTGATCGTTTCTGTTTCCACCACTTCCCCCAGCAACGCGTTCCAAGCACTCGCCACCCTTGACGTAAAAACTTTCCCCCTTGCATCTTAAACCGATGTCCCATAAGAATTGACTATAGTACAGGTGTCCAGCACTGAATGTATGCTATTATGGAACAGCCAACATTGTCTTGTATGTATGTTTCCCTCTTGGTTACTTGCTCATTGCATAATAAATACATAATATATATTACATAAATATGTGAGAAGATTGTGGTTTAAATTAAATACAGTTGGATTGCCTGTCATTTCCATTTTGAACTTCTCAGGGTTGTCAAATATCTTTTAGGTAAATTTCATTTTAATTCTAATATTTTTGACCCTTCTATAAATTCATCTTTCCTTCCTTAGCTTGTGAAAGATAAAGCTGATATTGTGGTCTCGGGAGCTATTGACTTTGATCGAAAGCTATATCAGGAAACATCTAATGCTAAGGATGTACATCACGATATAAAGGTAAAATACAGAATCCATTTCCACCATAATCTCCACTTCAAAATTGAGTTTTCTTGAAATATTCAGCATTCCTAACACAGAGACAGTTATAGTTCTTATCCTCAACATAGGTGTTTTTAAAAAAAAAAATTTTTTATTGGAATTTTTTGAAAAATATATATCAACAAAACAATAATAATAACAATAATAGTAATAAACACCCCCCCGGCACCCGTAAGAATGCATATAACAACCCCCCTCCAACAAACAACAGAATAAATTAACAATAAGCAAATTAACTTAAACACTATCCCCCTAAACCCCCCCCCCCCCTTTCCCCCCCCCCCCTCCCCCCCGGGTTGCTGCTGCTGTTGACCTAGTACCCTATCGTTGAGCCAGAAAGTCGAGGAAAGGCTGTCACCTCCTAAAGAACCCTTGTACCGACCCCCTCAGGGCGAATTTTACCCTCTCCAGCTGAATGAATCCCGCCATGTCGTTAATCCAGGTCTCCACGCTCGGAGGTCTCGCATCTTTCCACTGCAGCAAAATCCTCCGCTGGGCTACTAATCAACATAGGTGTTGACCCGAGGTGTGGGCCATTTGTTTAATGTTCAATCTCCTTTACATTTTTTCCCCATGACTATGCATGCATGATAAATTAAAGAGGCAGACCTGTGTGCAGCCTCGCCGGTCACTTGCGAGTTGTTGTGAGACTATGCAGTTTAGAGGGTAAATTGTCTGCCCCTCCCCAACCCAGTACTCGTTACTCCTTTTCCTTGCTCGCCAACTCTATCTTCAACCCAGCACCACGCACACCCCCCCTCCCACTCTCCACTTTCCACCTCCTCAACTCTCCCTTACCCTCTTCCTCATGCCACATCAGTCCCCCTCCCAATCCAACATTTCTCCTGCTTTTGCTACGCCAAGAGCAGAACAAGACATGGTACCAGGTGCAGGGTATGTCTTGTTATGCTCTTGGGGTAGCATAAGCTGCTTCCTTGATGTTCACTCTGATAAAGGAAGGTTCAGATGTTTATTAAACTATTTACAATTCTCCTACTCGGATTCGCCTCAACTGTTAATCCTTCTATAGCTACTCAGACTGACAAAGCTGTCTGCTACAACCCACGTGGTGGGTGTGATGTTGAATCAACCCTGTGTCTGTACTCACTGAGTGTCTCCACTGGAAAGAGGAAGATCATGTGTGCTGTGTCCTTTATATATGGGTCGGTGTAATGCCCCCCTGTGGGGACCGTAAATTCTATCTCTCCATTTTGGTTATGTTTTATCAGTCTTAATATAGTTTTTTATGTTCGTTATTCTGCCACTCTGAACAAATCATTTGTTTTTTTACCATAACTGTTACCACTCCCTTTGACTTTTGTACCATTAATTATTTTGTAATTTATTCTCTCCAACCCTCTACCCTATCACAGACCGTCTCTTGTTTTTCCTCCTCCACTTACTATTTTACTTGCACAAAAATTTCTATCTTCCCTCAGTTGTGAAATCATTGCCCTGAAACATTGACTCTGTTTCTCTAGAAGTGGATCAAACTAGTTTCAAACTAGTAAAAGGCAATTTTATGACAAATCATCCTTCTGAAAGAGCACCCAACCCAAACTTAATTCCCTGCCCTATCCCCGTAACTCCACCAAATCTTTGGACACAAAGGGGCAATTTATCATAGTCAATGCACCTAACCTACGCATTTTTGATTGTGGAGGAAACCGGAGAACCCGGAGGAATCCCACACAGACACGGGAAGAAAGTGGAATAAATAAACTCTCAGTAAGAAAAACGGAAACAGAAAACAAATCATTTAAAAAGGAGGTGCATGTTATAATGAGAGACTCTGTCTGAATGTAGCAATTTTTAATGGTTTTCTTTATGTTTCATTATCTTGTGAATAAGCACCCAGCTATTAGCTGTGAACATCGGGTAGTCCAACGAAGATATATCATCTCAACTGTTTGGGGCATGGCAAGCCATTAACAATATTGTCGAAATTTCACATCAGCTTCTTTCAGTTTTGTGGATAAATGGAGTGTTTGAGTACTGCAGACACTTGCACTGACTACCTCCACAATGCAAACAGAAAGACCCATGTGAACTGTCACCACTGGATTGCTGAAACAAGTTAATATATAGTTCATCAATTGTCATCTATCAGGGTGCAGTTCCTGCAGGTGCTATCAGAGACACTGCCCTCTATGCATGTGCCAACCATGGGGACTCTGGTGCCAACCCCTAACTCTGGAAGGAAACAGACTTTCCTTGGTACTATTGCCTTCATTGCATCACATTGGAGGGGTACATGAGCTAAAGGTCACTACTTCCAAACACCCTCCATTGTCAGAATGAAGAATGAGGCAAGAGGGATTGGAACATTCCCTGCATTACCGTTACTATAGCAACATATAACTGTACCCGTTGTAAGCACAGGCAATCAGCTGCCCTTGGTGGGAACTCTACAAATCTTGGGCATTGTTTATCTTTTCCCCTTTTTCCTAGAAAATTAGCCCATTTAAAATAAAGTTTCTGATTAAAAACGTACTAACTTGCTAAACTGTGGTTGTTTCCTATTTAGATTCATGTGAACCTTGTAAATACTCCAGTCTTTAATGCTATCCCGGTGGTGGCTGCGAGCTCAGTTGGCGGAATCCTGCTTCTACTTTTGATTATTTTAATTCTGTACAAAGTAAGTGTAACTTTCTAAATTTACCCTGTATGGGAGCAAGGACAAACAATTCTGTAATCTCTGAGCTCATAATACAATTTTAAGATGGATATTGGTCGGGATTCTCCGATCCCGCGCCGGGTCGAAGAATCACTGGGGGTGGGCGCACGAATCCCGCCATGCTGCTCCGTCGCCAGGTCCCACTTTTGCATCTGTTCCGACCCGGCGACCTCGGCATTCTGGCTGCAGGGGGGTGTCTCCGGGGGGGGGAGCCTCCACGGTGGCCAGGCCAGCGATCGGGGACAACTAATTGGCGTGCGGGCTCATTCTGGGGGGGGGGAGGGGCTGGGGGGGGGGAAGGGGCTATGTTCCTCCACGCCGGGCCCCTGCAGGGCTCCACCATATTGCCTGGGGGCCGGCCCGGAGACGGCCGTGGCACGCATTGCGCGGACCGGTGCCGGCTTTCGCCGCCGGACCAGCGAACAGAACTCCGGCGCTGTTCTAGCCCTCCAAGAATGGTGAATGCCTGGGCCTGGAGGCCCGTTGACGCCAGCGTCGCTCGCGCCAGTTTTGACGCCGCCGTCAACACTTGGCCAGGATTTCAGAGGATCCCGGCCATTATGTCCCATGTATAAAGTTTGAAGAAAGATTTAAGCCAAAGAAATAAAAATATTTGTTGTTTAGCAGATATACCACAAAATGCTGCACAAAGGAGGAACATGGGCCGGGATTCTCCCCTACCCGGCGGGGCGCGGGGTCCCGGCGTAGCGGAGTGGCGCCAACCACTCTGGCGTTGGGCCTCCCCAAAGGTGCGGAATTCTCTGCACCTTTAGGGGCTAGGCCGGAGTGGTTGGTGCCACGCCGACTGGTGCCAAAACCGTTGCCAACGGCCTTTGACGCCCGCCGCCCGGTGTCGGGGCTGGCCGAAAGGCCTTTGCCGGTTCGCAGCATGCGCCGGTGCGTCAGCGGCCGCTGACGTCACCACCGGCGCATGCGCGGTAAGGGGGGTCTCTTCTGCCTCCGCCATGGTGGAGGCCATGGTGGCGGGGGAAGAAAAAGAGTGCCCCCACGGCCGCCGATCGGTGGACCCAATCGCGGGCCAGGCCACCGTGAGGGCACCCCCCAGGGTCCGATCGCCCTGCGCTCCCCCCAGGACCTCGGGGGGGGCCCGCTCGCGCCGCCAATCCCGCCACCACCAGAGGTGGTTGAAACCACGTCGGCGGGAGAGGCCTGTCAGCGGCGGGACTTCGGCCCATCGCGGGCCGGAGAATCGCCACGGGGGGCACGCCGATTGGCACAGCGTGATTCCCGCTCCCGCCCATTCCCAGGAGGCGGAGAATTCCGGCCACGGCGGGGGCGGGATTTACGCTGGCCCCGGGCGATTGACCCTGCGGGGGGTCGGAGAATACCGCTCATGTTGTTGGATATGTTGTAAAACTCAGCGTTAATAATGAAACTGAATTATAGTAACTAACAAGTTGATGGATCAGCATGAAGATAAAATTACTGCGGATGCTGGAATATGAAACAAAAACAGAAAATACTGGATATTCTGTCATAGAATCAACAGTGCCGAAGTCCCACTTAAGTACACACCTCCACCCCATTCCCTTAACCCTGTAACCCCACCTAACCTTTTGGATACTAAGGGGCAATATAGCGTGGCAAATCCAGCTAACCTGGACATCTTTCGAGACTTGTCTGAGAATCTTTCGAGACTAAACTGAGAATAGAAAATGAGATCACTCATTCATGGTGGGAGCTGTTACAAAGAACAAAGAAAATTACAGCACAGGAACAGGCGCTTCGGCCTTCCCAGCCTGCGCCGATCCAAATCCTTTATCTAAACCTGTTGCCTATTTTCCAAGGATCTACTTCTCACTGTTCACCGCCCGTTCATATATCTGTCCAGATGCATCTTAAATGATGCTATCGTGCCCGCCTCTACCACCTCCGCTGGTGAAGCGTTCCAGGCACCCACCACCCTCTGTGTAAAAAAACTTTCCATGCACATCTCCCTTAAACTTTCCCCCTCTCACCTTGAAATCGTGACTCCTTGTAATTGATACCCCCACTCTTGGAAAAAGCTTGTTGCTATCCACCCCGTCCATACCTCTCATAATTTTGTAGACCTCAATCAGGTCCCCCCTCAACCTCCGTCTTTCCAACGAAAACAATCCTAATCTACTCAACCTTTCTTCATAGCTAGCACTCTCCATACCAGGCAACATCCTGGTGAACCTCCTCTGCACCCTCTCCAAAGCATCCACATCCTTCTGGTAATGTAGCGACCAGAACTGCATGCAGTATTCCAAATGTGGCCTAACCAAAGTCCTATATAACTGCAACATGACCTGCTGACTCTTGTACTCAATACCCCGTCCGATGAAGACAAGCATGTTGTATGCCTTCTTCACCACTCTATCGACTTGCGTTGCCACCTTCAGGGTACAATGCATCTGAACTCCCAGATCTCAATTTTCCCCAGGACTCTTCCATTGACCATATAGTCTGCTCTTGAGTTAGATCTTCCAAAATGCATCACCTCGCATTTGCCTGGATTGAACTCCATCTGCCATTTCTCTGCCCAACTCTCCAATCTATCTATATTTTGCTGTATTCTCTGACAGTCCTCCTCGCTATCTGAAATTCCACCAATCTTAGTATCATCTGCAAACTTGCTCATCAGACCACCTATACCTTCGTCCAGATAATTTATGTATATGACAAGCAACAGTGGTCCGAGCACGGATCCCTGTGGAACACCACTAGTCACCTTTCTCCATTTTGAGACACTCCCTTCCACCACTACTCTCTGTCTCCTGTTGCCCAGCCATTTCTTTATCCATCTAGCTAGTACACCCTGAACCCCATACGACTTCACGTTTTCGATCAACCTGCCATGGGAAACTTTATCAAATGCTTTACTGAAGTCCATGTATATGGCATCTACAGCCCTTCCCTCATCAATTAACTTTGTCACTTCCTCAAAGAATTCTATTAGGTTTGTAAGACATGACCTTCCCTGCACAAAACCATGCTGCTTATCACTGATAAGTCTATTTTCTTCCAAATGTGAATAGATCCTATCCCTCAGTATCTTCTCCAACAGTTTTCTTACCACTGACATCAAACTCACAGGTCCATAATTCCCTGGATTATCCCTGCTACCCTTCTTAAACAAAGGGACAATATTAGCAATTCTCCAGTCCTCCGGGACCTCACCCGTGCTCAAGGATGCTGCAAAGATATCTGTTAAGGCCCCAGCTATTTCGTCTCTCGCTTCCCTCAGTAACCTGGGATAGATCCCATCGTTCCTGGGGACTTGTCCACCTTAATGCCTTTTTGAATACCCAAAACTTCCCCCTTCCTTATGCCGACATGACCTAGAATATTTAAACATCCATCCCTAGCCTCAACATCCGTCCTGTCCCTCTCCTTGGTGAATACCGATGCAAAGTACTCATTAAGAATCTCACCCATTTCCTCTGACTCCACGCATAAATTCCCTCTTTTGTCTTTGAGTGGGCCAATCCTTTCTCTAGTTACCCTCTTGCTCCTTATATACGAATAAAAGGCTTTGGGATTTTCCTTAACCCTGTTAGCCAAAGATATCTCATGACGCCTTTTAGCCCTCTTTATTGCGCGTTTGAGATTTGTCCTACTTCCCCGATATTCCTCCAAAGCTTCATCAGTTTTGAGTCACCTCGATCTTATGTATGATTCCTTTTTCATCTTAGATAGTCTCACAATTTCACCCGTCATCCATGGTTCCCTAATCTTGCCATTTCTATCCCTCATTTTCACAGGAACATGTCTGTCCTGCACTCTAATCAACCTTTCCTTAAAAGACTCCCACATTTCAAATGTGGATTTACCCTTAAACAGCTGCTCCCAATCCACATTCCCTAGCTCCTGCCGAATTTTGTTATACTTGGCCTGTCCCCAATTTAGCACTCTTCCTTTAGGACCACTCTCACCTTTGTCCATGAGTATTCTAAAACTTGGAATTCCGGGGATAGTCACTGTCAGAAATTTTAGTTTTTAACTTTATCTTTTTTTTAAATGTATTTCCGGAATGTAGGCATTGCTGGCTGGGCCAGCATTAATTACCCATCTCTTCAGAAGGTGGTGATGAGCTGCCTTATAGAACCGCTGCAGTCCCCGGGATTTAGGTGCACTTGAGTATTTACATCGTGACCTTACAATTCCTGTTAATACTTATCATGTTAACACTTTGCTGCTGGGTGAAGAAAATGATGGCATTACAGCCATCTGAAGAGTGACTATACCTTATACTGCATATGCAGCCCACTGTGAGATAAACCAAATCAGTCAACGGAACTATTTGTTAATCCTCTGCAGCCCACCACACTATATGTGAATTAGAACATCGAACATAGAACAGTACAGCACAGAACAGGCCCTTCGGCCTCAATGTTGTGCCGACCATTGTCCAAAACCAAGATCAAGCTATCCCACTCCCTGTAATTCTGGTGTGCTCCATGTGCCTATCCAATAAGCGCTTGAAAGTTCCTAAAGTGTCCAACTCCACTATCACAGCAGGCAGTCCATTCCACACCCTAACCACTCTCTGAGTAAAGAACCTACCTCGGACATCCCTCCTATATCTCCCACCCTGAACCTTATAGTTATGCCCCCTTGTAACAGCTACATCCACCCGAGGAAATAGTCTCTGAACATCTGCTCTATCTATCCCCCTCATCGTCTTACAAACCTCTATTAAGTCCCTTCTCATCCAACTCCGCTCCAAAGAAAAAAGCCCTAGCTCCCTCAACCTTTCATCATAAGACCTATCCTGCAAAGCAGGCAGCATCCTGGCAAATCTCCTTTGCACCCTTTCCAATGCTTCCACGTCCTTCCAATAGTGAGGTGACCAGAACTGCACACAATACTCCAAATCTGGCCTCACCGGGGTCATGTATAGTTGCAGCATAACCTCGCGGCTCTTAAACTCCAGCCCCCTGTTATTAAACGCTAACACACTATGAGCCTTCTTCACGGCTCTATCCACATGAGTGGCAACCTTCAGAGATCTGTGGACATGAACCCCAAGATCTCTCTGTTCCTCCACATTCCTCAGAACCCTGCCGTTGACCCTGTAATCCACATTCAAACTTTTCCTACCTAAATGAATCACCTCGCACTTATCAGGGTTAAACTCCATCTGCCATCTTTCGGCCCAGCTCTGCATCCTATCAATGTCTCTTTGCAGCCTTCAACAGCCCTCCACCTTATCCACTACTCCACCAATCTTGGTGTCATTAGCAAATTTACTGACCCACCCTTCAGCCCCCTACTCCAAGTCATTGATAAAAATCACAAATAGCAGAGGACCCAGCACTGATCCTGTGGTACACTGCTGGTAACTGGTCTCCAGTCTTCAAATTTGCCATCCACCACCACCCTCTGTCTTCTATGTGATAGCCAGTTACTTATCCAATTGGCCAAATTTCCCTCTATCCCACACCTCCTTACTTTCTTCATGAGCCGACCATGGGGAACCTTATCAAACGCCTTACTAAAATCCATGTATACGACATCAACTGCTCTACTTTCATCTACACAATTAGTTACCTCCTCAAAGAATTCAATCAAATTTGCGAGGCAAGACTTACCCTTCACGAATCCGTGTTGACTACCCCGGATTAAGCTGCATCTTTCCAAATGGTCATAAATCCTATCCTTCAGGACTTTTTCCATTAACTTACCGACCAGCAAAGTAAGATTAACTAGCCTATAATTACCAGGGTCATTCCTATTCCCTTTCTTGAACAGAGGAACAACATTTGCCGCTCTCCAGTCCTCTGGCACTATCTCCGTGGACAGTGAGGACCCAAATATCAAAGGCTCTGCAATATCATCCCTTGCCTCCCAAAAAATCCTTGGATATATCACATCTGGGCCAGGGGACTTGTCGACCCTCAGGTTTTTCTAAATTGCTAATACATCCTTCCTCAGAACATCTACCTCCTCCAGCCTACCTGCCTGTATCACACTCTCATCCTCAAAAACATGGCCCCTCTCCTTGGTGAATACTGAAGAAAAGTATTCATTCAACCCTGCTCCTATTTCTTCTGACTCCATGCACAAGTTCCCACTACTGTCCTTGACCGGCCCTACCCTCACCCTGGTCATTCTTTTATTTCTCACATAAGAGTAAAAAGCCTTAGGGTTTTCCTTGATTCGACCTGCCAAGGACTTCTCATGCCCCCTCCTTGCTCTCCCAAGCCCTTTTTTTTTTGCTCATTCCTTGCTACCTTGTAACCCTCAAGCAACCCAACTGAACCTTGTTTTCTCATCCTTACATACTCTTCCTTTTTCCTCTTTTGTGAACCATGGTTCCCTCACACGGCCATTTCCTCCCTGCCTGACAGGGACATACCTATCAAGGACACGCAGTATTTGTTCCTTGAACAAGCTCCACTTTTCATTTGTGCCTTTCCCTGACAGTTTCTGTTCCGATCTAATGTTCCCTAATTCTTGCCTAATCACATCATAATTACCCCTCCCCCAATTATAAACCTTGCCCTGCCGTATGGCCCTATCCCTCTCCATTGAAATAATGAAAGACACCGAATTGTGGTCACTATCTCCAAAGTGCTCTCCCACAAACAAATCTAACACTTGGCCCGGTTCATTACCCAGTACCAAATCCAATGTGGCCCCCCTTCTTGTCGGCCTATCCACATATTGTGTTAGGAAACCCTCCTGCACACACTGTACAAAAACTGCCCCATCCGAACTGTTTGACCTATAGAGGTTCCAATCAATATTTGGAAAGTTAAAGTCACCCATGACCTCCACACCTGTCCATAATCTGATTTGCAATTTCTTCCTCCACATCTCTATTACTATTTGGGGGCCTATAGAAAACTCTTAACAATGTGACCGCTCCTTTCCTATTTCTCACTTTGGCCCATATTACCTCAGTAGGCAGATCCCCTTCGAACTGCCTTTCTGCAACTATCCTAGATTAACAATGCTACTCCTCCACCTCTTTTACGACCTTCTCTAAATTTACTGAAACATCTATACCCCGGAACATCCAACAACCATTCCTGTCCCTGTTCTAACCATGTCTCCGTAATGGCCACAACATCGTAGTCCCAAGTACCAGTCCACGCTCCAAATTCACCTACCTTATTCCGGATGCTCCTTGCATTGAAGTAGACACACTTCAACCCACCTTTCTGTCTGCCGGTACACTCCTGCAACCTTGATACCCTCCTCAGTACCTCACTACGCTCAACACTGGCTTCTGGACTACAGCTCGTTTTCCCATCCCCCTGACAAATTAGTTTAAACCCCCCTGAAGAGCCGTAGCATCTTTCCCTCCCAGGATATTGGTGCCCCTCTGGTTCAGGTGCAAACCGTCCTGTCTGTACAGGTCCCACCTTCCCCAGAATGTGTTCCAATTATCCACGTACCCGAAACCCTCCCTCCTACACCATCCCTGCAGCCACGTGTTTATCTCCACTCACCGTTTTCCTACACAATAACTAGAACTGGTCAGTGGCAGGCTTGTGTATGGCCTTTCTGCTTGCACAGTAATTACGGCCCAGAAGTTTTAATTAATGACCCCTTAAGGCCTCATCCCCTACCACTGGTATTCAACTAGCAGCGAGTCGTGGAATCACCACATGGTGAATGGGCCTCTAGCGGGTGCCCCTCGTTAAAAAGACACTCAATGCCTGATCAAAAGACCTGGCATCAGGAAGGGGTGGTGGCTCACTTGCTGTTTTTTCTGACCCACCCCATTCCAGCCCCATCCTGCCAATGTCCCCTCCCCATAACCCCAATCCTGGCTTCACTTATCTATGACCCACGCTTCTCAAGAGTGATGTCCTCTGATTGGTTGATGGGCATTTAATTCCAGCGGGCCTTCCCCAATGGAGGGGGAATGGGGCTTCCCACCCATTCTCCAATCCACGGGCGAGTCCCCAGTCACATTAAATTCCACCCTTTGTCTCTTTGAATCAAACAGTGGAATGATGTAAAATGACCTATATTCCCTGCAGATTTCCAACTATGAGTGTACTTCTTAATCTTCAAAAACTTTTGGGTGATATGTGCATTAACAGGTAATAAGATAATTAGCCATTTTTCACAAAGGCCCATAAAGAATCTCTCTCCTTTAAATGACTTGACAAATAATGGTGACGTGTGTGTCAGACTGTTATGTTCCCAGCAAGCCTCTTGTGTTCAGCAGATTGATTTTTGGGTTATGGTCTATTTGAAAACATGGCACTTGAAAACTGGGACCATTGATATTTTATTTTAATTTGTCAAAATTCCCAGCGGTCCAGAAACAAGATTTCCCTGTTCAACATGTGATGTGTGGTCAGTTTTTGATTTATTATGATGCTTTTCCCGTTACTAATTTGTCAATATTCTTTCCCACCAAGTGTTGATTTGGTTTAATTTCCTGATAATTTTAATTGGTATATGAAAAGTTTTAAGGTTTCCAAGGAGGTAGAAACATGTAGATCTGTATTGTGAAGTACGTTGTACATTAAAATTTCCTGCGTGAGGTTGATGGTAGGAATTTGCACTCCTAGTTGACAAATTTTAATTTAAATAAAATAATACTGCAGATGCTTGATTTATGAAATGAAAATCGAAAATGCTGGAAAAGCTTGCAGGTCTGTCAGGGTCTGTGGAGAGAGAAACAGAGTTACTGGGCACGATTTAACTGCCGCATTGCACCAGCGCCAATTAAATCGCGATTGGTGTCAGTTGCGGATCGGTCTGCAATCTAACCGGCACGCTCCCATTGGCGGGTTCTGAATCTCGACTCGACGCGCCACAAAGCCAATTAGGGTCAATGTCCATCTCATTAGCGAGATGGAAGCCCAATCTAAAGGCCTCCCATGATCTAACCAGCTTCCCGGCGAAGGGTCACGCGGGCACCCTTTACCATTCCTATTTAGGATCGGGAACCTAGCGCAATGGCTGCTGAGTGGATCGGAGGAGGTGAGTTTCCATCTTTATTTTCGGGCATGCAGCCCAGGGTAAGAGGCTGCTGCCCCAGTGCTGGGAAGGGGTGGGTGGGTGGGCTCGGGGGGGGGGGGGGGGGGGGGGGGCTGGGCCTGGTCAGGGTGGAGCTAGGCGCCATCGATTACAGACTGCCCCTGGTCTGGGGATTCAGCACTACAGATCCTAAAGCCATCCTCCTAAATATCCTTATTGGGAGCAACTACAGCCACTGCCTGCCTGACCTGCCAAGCTTACCCAGGACAAAGCCCTAGAAGTGGTTATATGCTGATGCTTACTTTAACTCCCTTTGACTGTGAGCAGCCTCTAGGTTCACAGTTGAAAGCTATTGCCAATGAGCAATTGGCCTTCTTTGTGGTGAGAGCACTTCCCAGCTGCAGGTTGGGTTTGCTGTGTGCTGCTGGTGGCTGCAGATGCCTGGAGGCTGTTGTAGCTGAGAGTTTGTTTGCTGTTTGCTGCTGCCTCTTCCCTTTGGGCTTTGTTGCTGCTTTCTGGAGGGAGGGAAGGAAGAAAGAAGGTAGCTGCCTTTCGGTCTTGTGATGAATGGTATTAGTAACTGCTGTAACTGTACCTTGCCTTTAATACATTTACCCTTTAAGACCGGGCTTGGAACCCTGGGGGGCTTCACCCCCAGGAAACGGTATATAAGATGAGGCTCACTCGGCAGCATGTGGTGAGCACACTTCTCGGCAGCTGTTCAGTTCTCTGATGATCAAAGCCTTTGAATTACCAATCTTCTCTCCTGTGTCGTAATTGAGGGTATCTCAATTTAATCATCAGACACATCAAGATGGACAGCGCTCTAAAGCCGGAGAAACTCAACATGGACACTCAGTCGCCGGAGGCACCAGAAATGTTTAAATATTGGCTCCGGTGCTTTGAGGACTATCTTGACTCCTCAGAGGCTGTAGTCGATGGCACTCGCAAGCTGAGATTACTACATGCCCGGGTGGGCCACCGACTCTCCTCCGTGATCGAGGACGCTACGACCTACAAAGCTGCGGTCGATATACTGAAGAAAAGCTTCGTAAAGCCGATTAACGAGGTACACGCCAGACATTTGCTCTCGACCTGCAGCCAGCCCTCCAGGGAAACTCTGGACGAATACGTGGAGAGACTCACTGCGCTCGCGAGGAACTGCAATCATAAAGCAGTGACGGCAGAAGCCCACATGAACTTGCATATTCGCGATGCCTTTGTGTCCGGTACAGGTCCTCGTACATCCGGCAGCGGCTCCTAGAAGACGGGGCAAAGGATCTCCAAGGCACGGTAGCGCTCGCCTCTTCTCTAGAAATGGCCCACTGTAACCTCAGTACATACTCCGCGGACCTTGCGAACCCCTCTCGATCCCCTCCAGACCCGGCCAAGCTACAGGCCTGCGCCGCGCGGCGATCCCCTCACTCCGGGGGTTCCCCGTGCTATTTCTGTGGGCAAGGTCAGCACCCACGTCAACATTGCCTGGCCCGCTCCGCGATCTGCAACGACTGCGGGAAAAAGGGGCACTTCGCTAAAGTCTGCCTGGCTGGACCCAAAGGCAGCAAACAAAAGCCTCACGAGGCCCAGAAATCAAGCTCCCGGCCTCACAGGCCCCGCAACGCGGCCGGACACGCCTACTTCTGACGCGTCATCGACCTCGTGCGAGTCATGGGAGCGGCCATCTTGGCGGCGGCCATCTTCAAACACCGACACTTGCGACCGACGGCGGCGGCCATTTCGTGACTCCAGGCGGCCATTTTGTGAGTCCGACTTAACCGAGGACTCTCACTACCCGCAACTAGGAGCGATCACGCTCGATCAATCGCGGCCAAAGCACTTGCGAAACTCAATGATGCGGGTACAAATCAACGGTCACGACACTCCCTGCCTATTCGACTCTGGGAGCACGGAGAGCTTTATTCATCCAGACACGGTAAGGCGCTGCTCTCTGCGCACCCACCCCGCCTCCCAAACTATCGCCCTCGCCTCAGGGTCCCATTCGGTACAAATCACGGGGTATTGTGTCGCTGACCTCGCAATTCAAGGCGCCGAATACACCCGTTTTAAACTCTACATCCTCCCTCACCTCTGCACCCCCCTGCTGCTCGGTCTGGACTTTCACTGCAGCCACTGGAGCCTGACACTGAAATTCGGCGGACCCCTGCCCCCACTCACGGTATGCAGCCTGGCGACACTCAAAGTTGCGCCACCCCCCCCTCTTCACGAACCTCACTCCCGACTGTAAGCCCGTCGCCACCAGGGGTCGGCAGTACAGTACCCAAGACATGACTTTTATCAAGTCAGAGGTTCAGCGGCTACTAAAAGAGGGGGTCATAGAGGCCAGCAACAGCCCTTGGAGGGCTCAAGTATTCGTAGTCCGCTCCGGGGAAAAGCAACGAATGGTAGTGGATTATAGCCAGACCATAAACTGCTTTACGCAACTCGATGCATACCCACTTCCCCGCATAGCGGAAATGGTGACTCAAATCGCCCAGTATCGGGTATTCTCCACGGTCGACCTAAAATCGGCCTATCACCAACTCCCTATCCGCCCAGAGGACCGCCCCTACACGGCTTTCGAAGCAGCCGGTCGGCTTTTTCACTTTCTCAGTGTCCCTTTTGGTGTCACAAACGGAGTCTCCATTTTCCAGAGGGCGATGGATCAAATGGTGGACCAGTACGGCTTACGGGCTACCTTCCCGTACTTGGACAACATCACCATCTGCAGCCATGACCAGCAGGACCACGACGCAAACCTGAGGAAGTTCCTCCAGACTGCCCGGGCCCTGAACCTCACATATAACAAAGAGAAATGCGTGTTCCACACAACCCGGCTAGCCATCCTCGGCTACGTCGTGGAAAACGGGGTCCTAGGCCCAGACCCCGACCGCATGCATCCCCTTAAGGAACTCCCCTCCCCCTCCCCCATAGCCTCAAGGCACTCAAATGGTGCTTGGGGCTTTTCTCCTATTACGCCCAGTGGGTCCCCAGATATGCGGACAAAGCCCGGCCACTCATTAAGACCACAGTTTTTCCCCTGACGGCTGAGGCCCAGTCGGCTTTCAGCTGTATCAAGGCCGACATCATCAAGGCCACCATGCACGCGGTGGACAAAGCCATTCCCTTCCAGGTAGAAAGCGATGCATCAGACGTCGCCCTGGCTGCTACCCTCAACCAGGCGGACAGACCAGTAGCGTTCTTCTCCCGAACCCTCACCGCCTCGGAAATTCGACACTCTGCAGTCGAGAAGGAGGCACAAGCCATAGTGGAGGCCGTGCGTCACTGGAGGCACTACCTAGCTGGATGGTATATCCGTGCTCCCGGATATACCATCACCCTCGTCACCGACCAACGGTCGGTTGCCTTTATGTTCGATAACGCACAACGGGGCAAAATAAAGAATGACAAAATTCTGAGGTGGAGGATAGAGCTCTCCACCTATACGTACGATATTAAATATCACCCGGGAAACCTCAACGAGCCCCCGGATGCCCTGTCCCGCGGCACGTGCGCCAACGCGCAAAAAGACCGCCTGAGAGCCATCCACGATGACCTCTGCCACCCGGGGGTCACCCGGCTTGCCCATTTCATCAAGTCCCGCAACCTACCTTACTCCACAGAGGAGGTCAAGGCCATGACTAAGGCATGCCTGATCTGTGCGGAGTGCAAACTGCAATTCTGTCGACCAGACAGGGCCCGCCTGATAAAGGCCTCTGGGCCCTTTGAGCGACTAAGCGTGGATTTCAAAGGGCCCCTCCCGTCCACCAACCGCAACATCTATTTCCTCACCGTTATCGATGAGTTCTCCCGCTTCCCTTTTGCTGTCCCCTGCCCCGATATGACCTCGGCCTCCGTGATCAAGGCACTGCACAGCATCTTCACACTGTTTGGTTTCCCCGCTTATATCAACAGCGACTGGGGTACATCGTTCATGAGCGATGAGCTGCGTCGATATCTGCACCGCAAGGGCAGCGCCTTGAGCAGAACGACGAGGTATAACCCGCGGGGAAACGGGCAGGTGGAGAGGGAGAACGCGACAGTTTGGAAGGCTGTCCTTCTAGCCCTATGGTCAAGGAGTCTCCCAATCGCCCGCTGGCAGGAGGTCCTACCCGATGCCCTACATTTATTAGGTCGCTCCTCTGTACGGCCACGAATGAGACCCCTCGCAATCGTTTGTTTGTCTTCCCCAGGAAGTCCACCTCTGGGGTCTTGCTTCCACGTTGGCTGACGACTCCGGGACCAGTCCTACTCCGGAGACACGTGAGGAGCCATAAAACAGATCCAATAGTCGAAAGGGTCCAACTGCTACACGCAAACCCTCAATACGACTACGTCGAGCACCCCGACGGCAGGCAGGATACCGTCTCCCTGCGCGATCTGGCACCCGCTGGCTCTCCCACCGACCCCGCCGGCTTCCCCACCGACCCCCCCCTCCTACCGACGCTCCCCTCCCCACACTAACCCCGACAGAGCCCCCCCCCCATAGCGCCCCCTGCCCCCCAGCCAGCGCCAGCACCGAACACACTAGTCACCCCGGTTACCCCCCCCCCCCGCTCCAAGGCGGGCAAAGGCTCAGTCAACCGTGCTCCCGGATATACCATCATCGAAACCGACCATATCCACAGCACAGCACCACCACAGGAGCGGAGAAGGTCGGCACGGACGGTCAGACCACCCAAAAGACTGAACTTGTATCTCCACTTCACCCCCGATGGACGGACTATGTGTTTTTTTTTAAACAGGGGGTGATTGTGATGAATGGTATCGGTAACTGCTGTAACTGTACCTTGCCTTTAATACATTGGCCCTTTAAGATCGGGCTTGGAACCCTGGGGGACTCCGCCTCTGGCTCCGCCCACAGGAAACGGTATATAAGATGAGGCTCACTCGGCAGCATGTGGTGAGCACACATCTCGGCAGCTGTTCAGTTCTCTGATGATTAAAGCCTTTGAATTACCAATCTTCTCTCCTGTGTCGTAATTGAGGGTATCTCAGGTCTCTTACCTGGAGTGCAGCGAGGGGACAATTCTGGTGGCTTACTGCAGTCTATGGATGTTTTTAAAGGCCTGTTTTGTGTGTTGACCGTGAATTCTGCATTTGTGGGCTACTGGTTAATGTCCCCTGTGGGGTGTTCTGACTCCTTTCTTCCAGTGTGCCACGTGTCTGCGTGACCTTTTCTAGTGGTTAGCATCTCTCCTTAGCACCTTTCCACTGATGTAGATCTACTGCTGGAGCCGAGGAGGTGGGGGAGGGTGGGGGGGGGGGGGGGGGGGGGGGGGGGGGAGGTGAGTGCGTTCTGGGTGCCAAGTGATGGATATCATTGTAATTGTGTTGGCTTTTGTGTTTTGATACTGTCAATGAAGTGAAGCATTTGCAAGTTGTGTTTGCTGCTCCTGCTGGTGGCTGCAAATGCCTGGATGCTGTGGTTGCTATTTCTTTCCTTTTCTGTACTCAGAAAGAAGGACAATTTTTCCAACTTCATCCTGAGTGCTAGTGGAATATGTGGATGCCAGGATTTGGTTCCAGTGAGAATGGGCCATGTGGGAGGCGTCTGCACAGCTGCGGCTCCTGGAGAGAGAATAATAATAATCGTGTAATTGACACGTGGAACCAGCAACACATTGATGGACAGATCATTTCTATGACAACGTTCTGGACACGATAACACATTCTCAGGCTTATCCTGTGATTCTGTTGACGAACCTTCCAGGGGTGATGTAGAATCTGACAAAGTGACCACATGCAAATACACAGTTGGATACACAATGAATACAAGTTTATTTCTCATAGAGCAATCTCTCTACTTCCCGAAGGGTCTCCCTTTCTGACCTGCACCCAGGTTGGGGTTTGTTTGCCGAGAGGCTGCTTTTGTTAAAGGGGATGACCCCTCCTCCCCTTTCCCCCACTCCCTCGTCCTTGCCCCCATTCCCCCTCTGCCCTTTTCTTTCACCCATACCCCCTCTCCCCTCCCCTTCCTCCATTCCCATTCCTCCCCTCCCCCCACCCCTCCCGACTACTCTGTTCCACCCTCCCAGGTTCTGTTACATCACTCCAGGGTAATGGACCTGTGTCGGCGCTGTCAGTTTGTCAATAAACGAGGCAGGAGGGTGATGATAACCCACTGTGAGGTGAGCTCTCGTGCTCCTCAGTCTATGCCATAGTCTGACTCCTGGTTGTCTGCTGACAGTGCGCACTCACACCCATCACCCTTTACTGGGGGTTCTTGCTGTAGGACCACTGTGCCCGGGGCAGAGGGAGGGAGAAGTGGGCGACAAGTGGCAGGGTGGCAGGTCAGCCTTCTGCAAAGAATAACATGACACAGGCTTCACACGCATTCGGTGTCACATCTTTTACTTGTGCACATTCAAAGCCCTCATGGTCCCTAGCCACAGATGGTGTCCCTTACCCTGTTCCAGTGCCCCTCATTCCCCCCCCCCCCAGGACTCACCCCACTCCCCCTGTGCCCACACAGTAATCCTCTGTCTATTTCATCTTCCATGCTCTGCCACTACATCTAAGTGTGTCCCCAGGATGCCCATCAATGGTGGAGGCAGCTGATTATCCTCTGGAGGGCCTGGGGCCGGCAGCACTGGAAGCGATACTGGTGTCACTGGCATCACCTTGCCACCCTGTCCTGCCCGCTGAACCTGAGATGCACTGTTGTCAAAAGGGGGGGTTCAGGTGAGGTGAGTTCCCCCCCCCTTCCCGGATGATGCCCCTGCGGCCTTGAAGTTCTCCATGTAACAGAGGGGCAGCTGGAGTGAGCTCCAGAGGCCAGTGCGTCATCAGGCCCGATCGGCCCTGGCATCCCCCCCACTGTGCACCATGGTGTTGATGCGCTCACTGAAGCTCCTCAGTGACTGGCACACACGCTGGAGCACTGCTCTATGGCAGGTGGCATGTGTTGATTCTGCTCCTGTGCATCGAGGGGGGGACGAAGAGGTGCCAGTCACTGACTTATTGGAGGTGGGGGGGCCAGTGATCAGGGGGTTGCAGATAGGATCGGTACCATGGGACCAATGTTCACCTACCCTCGCAGCCCGATGGAGATCATGTCTTTGGACAGGGGTCCTCCTCGTGATGCTGCACAAACTGACTGCCACTGCATCTCATATGACATTGCTGGCCCTGTGGCTAGTCTTCTGACCCACTCAGGGGAACAGGGTGTCCCGTCTCACCTGCATGGTGTCCAACAACCTGGCCAGGTTGGCATCCTGAAGCGTGGAGCAGTTCTAAGCAATGACATGGCAGTGAGCTGAGTGGAGTGTGTTTGGAGGGAGCATTTATGAGCAGCTCCCACTTGTCCATATGGAGCTGCCGGGCACAGTCCAGGTGAATCATATTGGAGGCGGTCTTGCTGACCTGGCTGTTGGACACTTAGAACGTGCCCTGTTAATTGTTTTGTTGTGCTCTTGGCATAGCATAAGCTGCTTCCTTGATGTACACTCTAACAAAGGAAGGTACAGACTTGGAGATAGCTTTAACACATTTATTAAACTGTTAACAATTCTCCTACTTGGATTCAACTCTCCTGTTAATCCTGCTATAGCTACTCAGACTGACGAACCAGTCTGCTACAATCTACGTGGTGGGTGTGATGTTGAATCAACCCTGTATCTGTACCCACTGAATGTCTCCACTGGAAAGAGGAAGATCATGTGTGCTGTGTCCTTTATATATGGGTTGGTGTAATGCCCTTCTGCGGTAGTGTCACCTCTGTGTGTATCGTGAATGCCCATTGGTCGTGTCCTGTCTTACTGACCTATTGGTTGAATGTCTGTGTGTCATGTCTCTGGTGCTCCCTCTAGTGTCTAGCTAGTCTACATGTATTTACATTAACCCCTTGTGTATTTACAGTGATGCATATCACCACATCCCCCCCTTTTCTCGTGTTACATATTTTCTGTACACTTAAAGAAAATTGAACAAAAAAACAGGTAGATAAGCGATGCTCTGTATAAGTTATGATTACAGTCATTAAACAAGAAGTCCAACTCATATGTATCAGTCTAGAACCCATCAATCATCATGGTCGAATGTCTTTCTTGTTGGGTTGGTGAGTTGGTGATTTTGATGGTGGCAAGTCCTTGTAAACGCCATCAGAGTCCCTGTGTATAAGGAACCAAGAAGTGGTCAAATCACTTCGTTGTCTGATTTGGAGTCTTTTTTTTTCTTCCGATGCTTGTGACAGCGATGTTGGATGGCATCTGTACTGAAAGCCAGGTTGCCTGTTGGTAGCGCAGCACACGTGAATTGGGAAGATGCATCGTCCTGCCATGGTTGTCATTGTACTGAGCTGAGCAGTAACAGTGTCCATCATGGGCAGAGTTGCACCATGTCGTACCAGTTGTAGTTCTATTGGTGTAGTCTTTGTCGTGCTTGCTAGCGACGATGTTGTCTTTGGTATGCATTGTGTCGTTTTCTTTGATATGGTTTTCATAGGTTGGGATGTTGTGTTGGATGGTTCTGCTGCACTCAATGACCACACTCTGTGGATAATATGAGTCCTTCACACAGTTACTCGTGTCAGCGTGCATTGTGGCATCTGCTGTTTCCTTGAGCGTGCCGTCACTGAGTTTGCAGCGCTCCCCGTCTGGAGTCATGT
The DNA here is from genome assembly GCF_902713615.1 of Scyliorhinus canicula. Classification (NCBI taxonomy): domain Eukaryota; kingdom Metazoa; phylum Chordata; class Chondrichthyes; order Carcharhiniformes; family Scyliorhinidae; genus Scyliorhinus; species Scyliorhinus canicula. Next base: position 165,164,439 of record NC_052157.1, read on the forward strand.
CCGGCTTACTTGAATCAGCTTTAGCTTTTGGTTGCTCCCCATCTGGAGTCTGGTCTGTTTCACCTGAGTCAGTTTTGATTTGTTGATGCTCCGCATCTGGAGTCATTTCAGGTTCACTGGAGTCGGCTGAGATTTCTTGATGCTCCATGTCTGGAGTCAAAACATTCAGGAATGCATTTGCTTGTGGAGAGGCTTGAGCGAATGAGGTTTGAAGTAACGTGGTGCCACCGGAGTCACCAGTCGTCTCACTGTGATCATCGAGTGCCTCTGTACACACTAGCTGAGGTCTGTCACGTTGCACATCTTGTATGGGAAGTGGGATGCTGTCGTCACTTGTCCCACATACAGTGGATACAGCCTCAGTAGCTTCTTGTTGTTCACTTGGGATGGGTAGGCTGTCAGAGTCTTCTTCTGGTGGCTCAAACAATCTGGGTGGACTGTCATAGTCGCTTTGTTGTTCACTGGAGCATGGTAGACTGTCATAGTCGTCTTGCTGTGCACTTGAGCATGGCAGACTGTCACAGTCTTTCTGGTTGCTCAGAGGAGGTTGCTAGACCCTCATGGTTTTGTTCATGCAAGGACTGCGCTTTGGAGTTTTGCGTTGCTTCTATCATGGAGGCTGTCCACGAGCTCGCTATGGAGGCTTGTGTCACTCAACTCACTTCTTGTTCATGCAAGGACTGTGGTGTGGAGTCTTGCATTTCTTCTATCGTGGAGTCTGTCCACGAGCTCATTGTGGAGGCTTGTGTCACTGGAGTCATTTCTTGTGTGGAGACGTGCAGTTGTCTCGCTGTGGAGTCTTTCATTGCTTCCTGTGTGGAGGCTGGGACCCTTCGTGGTGCATGGACCACTCTCTGTGTGGCAGCAGGCCGCTCTCTGTGGGCTTGTACCGCTCTCTGTCTCTTGGTGTCAGGCCGCATAATCCTGCACTCACGAGTCGGGATGTCATATATGCTGGGCTGAAGATCCTCAAATCTGAAGAACACATCCGTGTCTGTGTCGGAGTCTTCACTGTAGAACACATCTCATTGTGGTTCGGATTTGGTACTGGGGTCGCCATCTCTGATGAAAAAACCTTCATCTGAGTCGTAGTCTTCTAGGACCAGATCATCACTTTTTGTGTTGGAGCTGGCATTGGGCTCGTGATGTCCAAAGAAGAAATAAAGGTCGGAGTCAGAGTATTCAAGGACTGTATCATCTCTTTGGATGGTGCTAACTGCTTGTTGCAGGGTTCTGCAGGGGTTACTTTCAGCTACTGGTTGAATTTCAGGCATTGTGCTATCGTTCCAGGTGAAAGAATCTTGTTTTGTGGCTTTAAATTTTTTTCCCGTGTTTTGGAACATTTTACCTTTAAGTGGGCGTGGTCTTGGGCCTCTGACATCATGACGTGTGTGACATAGGTCGTAGGAAGCGATTGGGCATGCTCAGATCGCTGTTCCTTTACTTGGGGCCTTTTTCTCCACGGCGCATGTGCAGCACCTTTACCAAGATGGCTGCAATTCAAAACTGCAGATTTCTGCTGCAAGCCCACCTCATGGTGAGTTTTGGCGCCTCTTTTACTGTTTTTTCTTGTATTCTCCTCACAGAATTCTTAGAATTTGTCCAGGACTGCCTGGAAATCGCTCTTGTTTTGCCCCTTTGAGTATTTGAAGGTCTGGAAGATTTCAGCTGCTCCTGGACACGCGATGGTGAGTAGAAGCTTTATTTTCTCTGCATCCGCCACGCCATCTAGGTCAGACACTACCAGGTAGATCTCAAATCTCTGCCTGAACCAACGCCAGTTTTCACTGAGATTGCCTTGGTACCTGAGCTGCTGTGGAACCGGAATCCCGAACATCGTCTTGCCTGGCTGCTGTTGCTGGTTGTCACTGTTTGCTGAGTTGTAACTATATGGATTGAAACAGTCACTCAACTGATATCATGTCTTGTTATGCTATTGACGTAGCATAAGCGGCTTCCTTGATGTTCACTCTGACAAAGGAAGGTTCAGACGTGGAGATAACTTCAACATGTTTATTAAACTATTTACAATTCTCCTACTCAGATTCGCCTCAACTGTTAATCCTTCTATAGCTACTCAGACTGACGAACCAGTCTGCTGCAATCCACGCGGTGGGTGTGATGTTGAATCAACCCTGTGTCTGTACTCACCTGAGTGTCTCCACTGGAAAGAGGAAGATCATGTGTGTTGTGTCCTTTATATATGGGTTGGTGTAATGCCCCCCTGTGGTCGTGTCACCTCTGCGTATCGTGAATGCCCATTGGTCGTGTCCTGTCTTACTCACCTATTGGTTGAGTGTCTGTGTGTCATGTCTCTGGTGCTCCCTCTAGTGTCTAGCTAGTCTACGTGTACTTTAATTCACCCCTTGTGTATCTACAATGATGCATATCACCACATTAATTCGCACCCAATGTTTCTTCTGAAGACGAGTCATACTGACTGGAAAACTCTGTTTCCCTCTCCACGCACGCTGCCAAACCTGCTGAGTTCTTCCAGAATTTTTTATTTTAATTGAAACTCCTGATTAAAAATCCTGGGGAAGCTGACTGATCTCATTGCCCAAACTTCCACTGGGTAATTAATAAGGGAATCATGGCTTATGGGGAAAAGGCAGGAGAATAGGGATGAGAAACATATCAATCACGGTTTAATGGTGGAGCAGACGCAATAGGCCAAATGGCCTCATTCTACTCCTATGTTTTTTGGTCTTATTATGCCCCAATGCCAGGAGTACAAATTCATACCATCTAACCTAAATGGTAATCCATGGAGGTGTTATATTGCTTTAAATTGGCCTAACTTTTCCTTAACCTCCATAGTGCTGTATCTTAAGCATGCTCATAATCGATTAATTTATTGCATTCATTTTCTTTGTCCTTAATTCACAGTGTGGCTTTTTTAAACGAAATTACAAGGAGATGATTGAAACTGAAGAAGAAACTGAACAATAAAACCAAGGAATTAATTTGCTATTGTTGGTAATTCATTCATTGCAAAGGTTTATTCAGCGTATTAAATGATTTATTCTACATTTAATAAAACTTTGCAGTGGCAGCACAAGCCACTTATGAACTGAATAATACTGCCCCAGAATTCAGCCTTTGTGCAATTTTGTGAAAGGATTGAACCATATGGTCAGTTAATTGAAGAGTATTCTGTTCACGCTAAATTCTTAATACATTTAGATCTGAAATTCAGGAGAAAATGCATTTCTCTGTATTGAAAAACTGCAGAGACATGTACTCGCTAGAGGAGTGCTCAATAGTTCATTTTTGGGGTAATTTATATCAACCCTACTCTAATCAATCTGGTTCCAACAGAATTCTTCAAATGTTTCTCTTTAGTGTAAGGTGTAATTATTCGAATTTGTAATCTTTTCAATTCAAATTCAGAATCAAATATAAGTATATTGTTAATTGTGATGGAGAGGCAGTGGTATAGTTGTATTGTCGCTGGGCTAGTTATCCAGAGATCCAAAGGCAAGTTCTGAGGACCTGGGTTCGAAACCCGCCATGGTAGATGATGAAATTTAAATTCAATTTTAAAAATCTGGAATCAAATCTCTAAAGATTAACATGAAACCATTGTCGATTGTTGTTAAAAACCCGTCTGGGTCACTAATGTCCTTTAGGGAAGGAAATCTGTCGTCCTTACTCAGTCTGGCCTACATGTGACTCCAGACTCACAGCAATGGGGTTGACTCTGACTTGCTCTCAGGGATGGGCAATAAATGCTGGTCCAGCCAGTGATGCCCACATCCCATGAAACGGATTTTTAAAAAACTTAGTAATAAAGTGAGTACAGCAAACAAAGCAAGTATACATGACTCCAGTCTACGGGCAGAACCATTCCCTCCTGCCAGCGGTGGGAATCATACTGAAAGGGATGGCAGATGTGGCCGGAGTCTAAAAATCAGTTTGCCAATGTCAGGAAATCAGGTCAGAATCTTATTCTCACAACTTCTATGGCGGGTTAATTGAGGTGGACTTTTCCGCTGGTTAATGTTGGGGACCCTTTTTGCTTCACATGAATGTTCACTAACAGGCCAACAAACTGGAATCTAGTGGCGCCATCCAATCTTCCACCAATAGGAATTTACACTGTCCTGTTTCATGACCTAACAAACATGGTGTGCACCTGGCAGGGAGACTTTCAGACCTTACTTGACAGTCGGCGTTGCTTCCACCATTGGTAAAGATTGCAAGAAATAGTGTGCACAGGAAGGGAATGATGGGTGACATCACATGAAGATGGTTGGAAGACACGAGGGAGGGGTTGAAGACATGAGGGAGGGGTAGAAAACTTGAGTAAGAGGTGGGAGACATGAGGGAAGATTGGAAGACAAAGCAGGGATGGAAGACAAGAAGAAGGGATAGAAGATGCAAAGTAGGGTGCAGAACATGAAGAAAGGTATTGAAAGGTATGAAGGGGAGGTGGAGTGAGTGGATTAGGGGTTGGGACTTGTAAAAGATAATGGGAAGAATGTCATTTGAAACATGGATCCGATGATAACCCAAAGGAACATGAGAAAAAATGAAGCAAGGGAAATAGAAAAAGGTCCTATAAATGCAAATGCAATAAAATGCTTAAACATTATAAAGATTAAAAGGCTAAAATACAGCACATTAGTAATAAGCAGGAGGTTTCCCTGTTTATTCAGGCAAGCCTCCTTGCTGATGTTCAGACAAGCCAAGGTCATGTTAACACCACAGCAACAAGATGTATTACTCTCTTAGTTTAAAGTAGGACATACAGCCCTTATGTTACAATCATAATAACAAGAGGTGTATTGATCTACTTATGCTTTAGACGCTTTTAGCTTCAAGTGACAGAAATAACTGTCAAGCAATTATATGACGTATGAATAATAAAGCAAAATTAAACATTGAGTTTGGTGATGTATACATGGATAAGCAGAAGATATTAACTTAAGAAAAGATCATGTAATCAGTCAGGCTTCTAGAAGGGCAATTTAAAATTATAAAAGCCCTGAATCACTAGTTGCCGGTATTCAAGCTCTGCAGCTACTTCAGTCCATGGGAACAGCTGGACTCAGAAGCCGAACAGAGAACCGTGACTACTGAGAACACCGAGAGGACGAGAGATCGTCAAGGGGGCCACGTAGGTCTGATGAACTCAACGGGACTCCAGAAGCAAGGTCTTTTTACTTGTTGTAAAACAGTAATTTTATCTTTTGAAACAAATAAAGTAAACCAAGAAGTTACTCTAACCTGAAAGAGTGGCTTATTCAAAATCTAAACCTGAAACAGTGGTTTACCCAAAAAACTCACCTATACAGCCTCAACAGATCTAGACCCTGAAAGGACATTGAGTGGTAAGTGAGTTAAAATTATTCCTTGTAGATTTGGGATCCTATAATAATTTGAAATATAGTTTGAAATACATTAGTTCCCATCTAGTATCAGCAAGGGAGGGTAAGGGATAGAAGACCTTAGAGTAGCCAACTAGATAAGATAGAGAATACAGTAATCCAGAAAGGATTAATATCTTTAGTCTTAAAAAGGTTGAGTACAAAAATAGAGACTAAATTCATCACTGGATGGGATCAGCGGAGCCTTGTGGGGAAAACCACTGGTATCACGGGGTGATCACTATGAAAGGGGTAAAAGAACAAAGAGCAAAGAAAAGTACAGCACAAGAACAGGCCCTTCAGTCCTCCAAGCCTGTGCCGACCATGTTGCCCGTCCAAACTAAAATCGTCTATGCTTCCGGGGTCCGTATCCCTCTATTCCCATGCTATTCATGTATTGTCAAGATGCCCCTGAAACGTCACTATCGTCCCTGCTTCCACCACCTCCTTCGGCAGCGAGTTCCAGGCACCCACTACCCTCTGTGTAAAAAAACTTGCCTCGTACATCTCAAAACCTTGCCCCTCGAACCTTAAACCTATGCCCCCTAGTAATTGACCTCTATATCCTGGGAAAAAGCCTCTGACTATCCACTCTGTCTATGCCCCTCATAATTCTCAGTTTTGAGTCGCCTCGATCTTACATATGCTTCCTTTTTCATTTTAGCTAGTCTCACAATTTCACCTGTCATCCATGGTTCCCTAATCTTGCCATTTCTATCTCTCATTTTCACAGGAACACGTCTGTCCTGCACTCTAATCAACCTTTCCTTAAAAGACTCCCACATTTCAAATGTGGATTTACCCTTAAACAGCTGCTCCCAATCCACATTCCCTAGCTCCTGCCGAATTTTGTGATACTCGGCCTTTCGCCAATTTAGCACTCTTCCTTTCGGACCACTCTTGTCCTTGTCCATGAGTATTCTAAAACTTACGGAATTGTGATCGTTATTCCCAAAGTAATCACCGACTGAAACATCAACCACCTGGCCGGGATCATTCCCCAATACCAGGTCCAGTATGGCCCCTTCCCGAGTTGGACTATTTACATACTGCTCTAAAAAACTCTCCTGGATGCTCCTTACAAACTCTGTTCCTTCTACGCCTCCAACACTACACGAATCCCATTCAATGTTGGGGAAGTTAAAATCTCCCATCACAACCATCCTATTGCTCCTACATTTTTCTATAATCTGTCTGCATATTTGTACCTCTACTTCATGCTCACTTTTGGGAGGCCTGTAGTAAAGTCCCAACAATGTTACTGCACCCTTCCTATTTCTTAGCTCCACCCATATTGCCTCAGTGCTCGAATCCTCTATCGTGCCCTCCTTAATCACAGCTGTGATATCATCTCTGACGAGTAATGCAACTCCTCCCCCCCTTCTACCTCCCTCTCTATCCCTCCTGAAGCATCTATACCCTGGGATATTCAGTTGCCAGTCCTGCCCTTCCCTCAACCAAGTCTCAGTAATACCAATAACATAATATTCCCAGGTACTGATCCAAGCCTAGATCCAACCTAGATCTCTCTGACTGTCAATGCTCTTGAGGATTCTACCATTCACTGTATGTTCCCTACCTGCATTAGACCTTCCAAAATGCATTACTTCTGTTCTGTAGGTTGTGTGTGTGTGTAAACTCCATCGGCCATCTCGCCGCCCAAGTCTCAAAACAATTAAAATCCTGCTACAGTAGTCCCCCGTAATTTCAGTGGCCGGCTCCGGAGAGGGAAGCTGCTCTCACTGAAATAATCAGCCGGCCGCTGAAATTGACACTGCCGGCTGCTCTCTCACTGAAACAATCAGCTGGCCGCTGAAATTGACACTGCCCGCTGCTCTCTCCCTCCAATCCAACTTTTAAGTTTAATGTTTCTGATTGGAGGGAGAGAGCAGCCGGCAGTGTCAATTTCAGCGGCCGGCTCACTTTGATCCGGAGAGGGAAGCTGCTCTCTCACTGAAACAATCAGCTGGCCGCTGAAATTGACACTGCCGAGGGGGGGCGGGTGTTGGGGGGGGGGAGAAGAGGGGGGGCGGGTGTTGGGGGGGGAGAAGAGGGGGGGCGGGTGTTGGGGGGGGGAGAAGAGGGGGGGCGGGTGTTGGGGGGGAGAAGAGGGGGGGCGGATGTTGGGGGGAGAAGAGGGGGGCGGGTGTTGGGGGGGGAGAAGAGGGGGGGGCGGGTGTTGGGGGGAGAAGAGGGGGGGGGGAGAAGAGGGGGGGAGAAGAGGGGGGGGAGAAGAGGGGGGGGAGAAGGGGGGGGGCGGGGTGTTGGGGGGAGAAGGGGGGGGCGGGTGTTGGGGGGGAGAAGAGGGGGGCGGGTGTTGGGGGGGAGAAGAGGGGGGCGGGTGTTGGGGGGGAGAGGAGGGGGGCGGGTGTTGGGGGGGGAGAAGAGGGGGGCGGGTGTGGGGGGAGAAGAGGGGGGGGCGGGTGTTGGGGGGGAGGAGAGGGGGGGAGAGGAGGGGAGAGGGTGTTGGGGGGGAGAGGAGGGGGGGGGAGGGTGTTGGGGGGGGAGAGGAGGGGGGGCGGGTGTTGGGGGGGAGAGGAGGGGGGCGGGTGTTGGGGGGGAGAGGAGGGGGGCGGGTGTTGGGGGAAGAGGAGGGGGGGCGGGTGTTGGGGGGGAGAGGAGGGGGGGGCGGGTGTTGGGGGAGAGGAGGGGGGGCGGGTGTTGGGGGGGAGAGGAGGGGGGGGCGGGTGTTGGGGGGGAGAGGAGGGGGGGGCGGGTGTTGGGGGGGAGAGGAGGGGGGGCGGGGTGTTTGGGGGGGAGAGGAGGGGGGCGGGTGTTGGGGGGGAGAGGAGGGGGGGCGGGTGTTGGGGGGGAGAGGAGGGGGGGCGGTGTGTTGGGGGGGAGAGGAGGGGGGGCGGGTGTTGGGGGGGGGAGAGGTGGGGGGGCGGGTGTTGGGGGGGGAGGGGGGCGGGTGTGGGGGGACCCCCCTGCGGGTGTGGGGGGGACCCCCCTGCGGGTGTGGGGGAGACCCCCCTGCGGGTGTGGGGGAGACCCCCCTGCGGGTGTTGGGGGAGAGAGGAGGGCCCTGCGGGTGTTGGGGGATGGGGAGGAGAGGGGGGGGAGGGGGCGAGCCGGAGGGTGTGAGGTGGGTGGGGTGGGGGGGGAGGGGAGAGGAGGATACAGAGCCCAGTGGGTGTTGGGGGAGAGGAGGAGACAGAGCCAGTGGGTGTTGGGGGAGAGGGGGCGAGCCGGAGGGTGTGGGGGGTAAAGGGGTCTAGTTGGAGGATGTGGGGCGAACCGGAGGGTTTGGGGGGAGAGGGGGCGAGCCGGAGCGTGTTGGGGGGGAGTGGGGGCGAGCCGGAGGGTGTTGGGGGGGTAGAGGGGGCGAGCCGGAGGGTGTTGGGGGGGTAGAGGGGGCGAGCCGGAGGGTGTTGGGGGGGGGTAGAGGGGGCGAGCCGGAGGGTGTTGGGGGAGAGGGGTCTAGTTGGAGGATGTGGGGGGAGAGGGGGCAAGCCGGAGGAAAAAAAAAGAAATTGACACTGCCGGCTGCTCTCTCCCTCCAATCAGAAACATTAGAACATAGAACATAGAACGGTACAGCACAGAACAGGCCCTTCGGCCCTCAATGTTGTGCCGAGCCATGATCACCCTACTCAAACCCACGTATCCACCCTATACCCGTAACCCAACCCCCCTTAACCCTACTTTTATTAGGACACTACGGGCAATTTAGCATGGCCAATCCACCTAACCCGCACATCTTTGGACTGTGGGAGGAAACCGGAGCACCCGGAGGAAACCCACGCACACAGGGGGAGGACGTGCAGACTCCACACAGACAGTGACCCAGCCGGGAATCGAACCTGGGACCCTGGAGCTGTGAAGCATTTATGCTAACCACCATGCTACCCTGCTGCCCCCTAAAAGTTAAAAGTTGGATTGGAGGGAGAGAGCAGCGGGCAGTGTCAAATTCAGCGGCCGGCTGATTTCAGTGAGAGCAGCTTCTCTCCGGATCAAAGTGAGCCGGCCGCTGAAATTTTAATTGGATCCACGATGGGGGTTTTAAATTTATTTAAAAATCTATGCTAGCGCTTCCCATTGTGAGTCTACGGGGGTCTGACCTCTCCCCCCCCCCCCCCCCCCCCCCCCCCCCCCCCCCCCCCCCCCCCCCCCCCCCCCCCCCCCCCCCCGTAGACTCACAATGGGAAGCGCTAGCATAGATTTTTAAATAAATTTAAAACCCCCATCGTGGATATCCGCGGCTCGGTTACAACGCGGGTGGGGGTCTTGGACCCCAACACCCGCATTATAAAGGGGGACTACTGTATATCCTCTGACAGTTCTCATCGCTATCCGCAATTCCACCAACCTTTGTGTCATCTGCAAACTTACTAATCAGACCAATTACATTTTCGTTCAAATCATTTATATATACTATGAACAGCAAAGGTCCCAGCACTGATCCCCGTGGAACATCGCTAATCACAACCCTCCAATCAGAAAAGCACCCTTCCATTGCTACTCTCTGCCTTTTATGACCGAGCCAGTTCTGCATCCATCTTGCCAGCTCACCCCTGATCCCGTGTGACTTCACCTTTTGTATCAGTCTGCCATGCGGGACCTTGTCAAAGGCCTAAAAATAGTCCATATAGGCACCATCCACTGCCCTACCACATCAATCATCGTTGTGACCTCCTCGAAAAACTATCAAGTTAGTGAGACACGACCTCCCCTTCACAAAACCGTGCTACCTCTCGTTAATACGTCCATATGCTTCCAAATGGGAGTAGATCCTGCCTCGATGAATTCTCTCCAGTAATTTCCCGACCTACTGACGTAAGACTCACTGGCCTGTAGTCCCTGGATTATCCTTGCTGCCCTTATACAAAGGAACAACATTGGCTATTCTCCAGTCCTCCGGGACATCACCTGAAGACAGTGAAGATCCAAAGATTTTTGTAAAGGCCTCAGCAATGTCCTCTCTAGCCTCCTTCAGTATTCTGGGGTAGATCCCATCAGGCCCTGGGGCCTTATCTACCTTAATATTTTTCAAGACGCCCAACGTCTTTTTGGATCTCAATGTGACCCAGGCTATCTATACACCCTTCTCCAGATTCAACATCCACCAATTCCTTTTCTTTGATGAATACTGACACAAAGTATTCATTTAGTACGTCACCCATTTCCTCTGGCTCCACACATAGATTCCCTTGCTGATCCTTCAGTGGGCCAACCCTTTCCCTGGCGTTTTATGTATGTGTAAAAAGCCTTGGGATTTTCCTTAATCCGATTTTCCAGTGACTTTTCATGATCCCTTTTCGCCCTCCTGACTCCTCAGCTTAAGTTCCTTCCTACTTTCCTTATATTCCACACAGGTTTCATCTCTTTCCAGCATTCTAGCCCTGACAAATGCTTCCTTTTCTTTTTCATGTGGCCTCTCATTGTCCAAGGTTCCCGAAATTTGCAGCAGTTATCCTTCTTCCGCACAGGAACATGCCGGTCCTGAATTCCTTTCAACTGACATTTGAAAGCTTCCCACATGTCAGATGTTGATTTACCCTCAAACATCTGCCCCCAATCTAGGTTCTTCAGTTCCTGCCGAATATTGTTATAATTAGCCTTCCCCCAATTTACCACATTCACCCTAGGACCACTCTTATCCTTGTCCACCAGCACTTTAAAACTTACTGAATTGTGGTCACTTTTCCCGAAATGCTCCCCGAATGAAACTTCTACCACCTGGCCGGGCTCATTCCCCAATACCAGGTCCAGTAAAGCCCCTTCCTAGTTGGACTATCTACATATTGTTTTAAGAAGACCTCCTGAATGCCTCTTAAAAACTTTGCCCCATCCAAGCCCCTAGCACTAAGTGAGACCCAGTCAATATGGGGTAAGTTAAAGTCTCCCATCACAACAAACCTGTTGCTTTTACTCCTTTCCAAAATCTGTCTACCTATCTGCTCCTCTATCGGCCGCTGGCTGTTGGGTGGCCTGTAGTAAACCCCCAACATTGTGACTGCACCCTTCTTATTCCTGATCTCTACCCATATGGCCTCGTTGCCCTCTGAGGTGTCCTCCAGCAGTACAGCTGTGATATTCTCCCTAACCAGTAGCACAACTCCTCCACCCCTTTTACATCCCCCTCTATCCCGCCCGAAACATCTAAATCCTGGAACATTTAGCTGCCAATCCTGTCCTTCCCTCAACTAGGCCTCTGTAATGGCAACAACATCATAGTTCCAAGTACTAATCCAAGCTCTACGTTCAGCTGCATTAAAACATAAACACTTCAGGTCACCAGGCCACCAATCCTGCTATTTTCAGCAACATCACCCTGTCTTCAAGTCCCCAGAGCCCTACTGGCTAGAAGGCTGGGAACAGATGAAGCCTGTGTCGAATATCAGGAAAGTAGGAAGGAAATTAAGCAAGGAGTCAGGAGGGCTAGCAGGGGTCATGAAAGTCATTGGCAAATAGGGTTAAGGAAAATCCCATGGGCGCGATTCTCCGCTCCAGCGGAGAATCGCCCCCCCAGGGGATTTTCCTTAACCCTATTTGCCAATGACTTTCGTGGCCGCTTTCACGACGGCGTTCGCGATGCTCCAGCGGAGCATCGCGAAGGCCGTCGTGAAAGCAACCGACTTTAACGACGGCCTCAGAGCCCGCTCCCGGCACCTAATTCACCCCCACCCGGGAGCTAGGAGTGGGGCTCCGTACTTCTCAGCGGCGCAGCGTTGATGCTGGCGTCAAGGCGGCGTGCCGAGAATGACGCGCGGCCGGCGTCATTATGACGTCAGCCGCGCATACACAGGTTGGTCGGCTCCAATCCGCGCATGCGCGACTGATGTCATGACGCAGACGGCACGAACCCGCGCATGCGCGGTTGCCGTCTTTCCACTCAGCCGCCCCGCAAGAGGTGGCGGCTTGATCTTGCGGGGCGCTGGAGGGGATATAGTGCGTCCGATTTGGACGCTGGCCCGACGATCGGTGGGCACCGGTCGCGGGCCTGTCCCCTCCCGAGCACAGTCGTGGTCGGGTTAGGGTTAGGGTTTAGGATTTAGGGTTTAGTGGTTGGGGGTTAGGGGTTTATGGTTAGGGATAGGTTTGGTTTGGGTTAGAATTCGGGTTAGGTGTTCGGGGTTAGTGGTAGGGTGAGGATTAGGGTTAGGATTAGGGTGAGGGTGGGGGTTAGGGTGAGGGTGAGGTTGAGGGTGAGGGTGAGGCTGAGTGTTAGTGTTAGGGTGAGGGTTAGGGTGAAGATGAAGGTGAGTGTGAGGGTGAGGGTTAGGGTGAGCGTGAGGGTGAGGATGAGGGTGAACGTTGGGAAAAGGGTGAGAGTGAGGGTTTAGGGTTAGGGTTAGGGATAGGGTTAGGGTTAGGGTTTAGGGTTAGGGTTTAGGGTTAGGGTTTAGGGTTAGGGTTTAGGGTTAGGGTTAAAGGTTTAGGTTTAGGGTTAGGGTTTAGGGTTAGGGTTAGGGTTAGGGTGAGTGTGATGGTCAGGGTCAGGATCAGGGTCAGGGTTTAGGGTTTAGGGATTCTGTTTTAGGGGTTAGGTGTTAGGGTTAGGGGTTAGCGGTTAGGGTTGGGGTTAGCGTGTGAGTTGGTTAGTGTTAAGGTTAGGTTTAGGGTTCGTGTTATGCTTAGGGTTGAGGTTATGGTTAGTGTTAAGGTTAGGAGTTAGGGTTAAGGGTTAGGGTTAGGGTTAGGGTTTAGGGTTTAGGGTTAGGGTTAGGGTCAGTGTTGGGGTCGGGGTTGGGGTCGGTTTAGGGTTAGGGTTTAGGATTTAGGTTTTAGGGGTTGGGGGTTAGGGGTTTATGGTTAGGGATAGGTTTGGTTTGGGTTAGAATTCGGGTTTTGTGTTCGGGGTTAGTGTTAGGGTGAGGATTAGGGTTAGGATTAGGGTGAGGGTGAGGTTGAGGGTGAGGTTGAGGGTGAGGGTGAGGCTGAGTGTTAGGGTTAGGGTTAGGATTAGGGTTAGGTTGTTAGGTTGTGGACAGATGGGGGTTACCTGTATTTCTGCACCCAATAAGGGATACAGCGCCGAAGCGTCTGCCTCTTTGCTGGCGCACGTTCAACATTCTTTTCCGCATAGATTTTGTGTCATCTCTCTTTCTCTCGAATCCAACCACGTATTTTAGAAATAAGACAAATAGAAAGTAGGGAAAATAGACAGTGAGGAGCAAAGATTATACTGTAGTTGTATTAAGAAGAAAATTGGTAATACCCAGGTTAAGGTTAGGGACTGGGTGCGAGTTACCCTTCTTTTCCGTACCCAAACAGGGACACAGCTAGATTAGGGTAAGGGTTAGTATTTTTAGGAACCGGGAATGGATTACCCTTCTTTTCCGTACCCAAACAGGGACACAGCTAGTTTAGGGTAAGAGTTAGGGTTAGGGACAAGGGGGCAGTTACCCTTCCTTTCCGTACCCAAACAGGGACACAGCTAGTTTAGGGTAAGAGTTAGGGTTAGGGTTAGAGTTAGGTTGTGGACAGATGGGGGTTACCCGTATTTCTGCACCCAATAAGGGATACAGCGCCGAAGCGTCTGCCTCTTTGCTGGCGCACGTTCAACATTCTTTTCCGCATAGATTTTGCGTCATCTCTCTTTCTCTCGAATCCAACAACGTATTTTAGAAATAAGACAAATCGAAAGTAGGAAAAATAGACAGTGAGGAGCAAAGATTAGACTGTAGTTGTATTAAGAAGAAAATTGGTAATACCCAGGTTAGGGTTAGGGACTGGGTACGAGTTACCCTTCCTTTCCGTACGCAAACAGGGACACAGCTAGTTTAGGGTAAGTGTTAGCATTGTTAGGAACCGGGAAGGGATTACCCTTCTTTTCCGTACCCAAACAGGGACACAGCTAGTTTTTAGGGTAAGAGTTAGGGTTTGGAACAAGGGGGGAGTTATCCTTCCTTTCAGTACCCAAACAGGGACACAGCTAGTTTAGGGTAAGAGTTAGTATTAAGGACCGGGTAGGGATTAGGGTTAGGGTTAGGGTTAGGGTGTTAGGTTCTGGACAGATGGGGGTTACCCGTATTTCTGCACCCAATAAGGGATACAGCGCCGAAGCGTCTGCCTCTTTGCTGGCGCACGTTCAACATTCTTTTCCGCATAGATTTTGCGTCATCTCTCTTTCTCTCGAATCCAACCACATATTTTAGAAATAAGACAAATAGAAAGTAGGAAAAATAGACAGTGAGGAGCAAAGATTAGACTGTAGTTGTATTTAGAAGAAAATTGGTAATACCCAGGTTAGGGTTAGGGACTGGGTGCGAGTTACCCTTCCTTTCCGTACCCAAACAGGGACACAGCTAGTTTAGGGTAAGGGTTAGTATTTTTAGGAACCGGGAAGGGATAACCCTAACCCTAACCTTTCCTTTCCATACCCAAACAGGGACACAGCTAGTTTAGGATAAGAGTTAGGGTTAGGGACAAGGGGGGAGTTACCCTTCCTTTCCGTACCCAAACAGGGACACAGCTAGTTTAGGGTAAGAGTTAGTATTAAGGACCGGGTAGGGATTACCCTTCCTTTCCGTACCCAAACAGGGACATAGCCAGTTTAGGGTAAGAGTAAGGGTTAGGGACCGGGTGGGAGTAACCCTGCTTTTCCGTACCCAAACAGGGACACAGCTAGTTTAGGGTTAGGGTATAGGACAGGGTGGGGATTACCAAAGCAAGAAACAAAGATTAGACTATAGTTGTATTAAGAAGAAAATTGGTAATAGTGTTCTGAAAATTATAAACATCATTTAACAAGGGTTTTAAATTACAATTAAACTAATATCGTAATTTAAAAATTCCATGAATTAAAATATCCATTAAATTATATAACTTTTTGATTAAAAAATTATTTTTGTGCTAATCAAAGTAGGGAGAACAGATCTTTCTGTGGGCTACTAAACCCAATTTGTGGTAAAAAATGGTCCCTACATGTACATGTTTCGCAGTCCTTACTGC